>NW_012045064.1:0-621 GCF_000956235.1 Wasmannia auropunctata
TTCGAAATGACCACCATTGCATTGGATGCATAATCTTGCGCGTCGAGAAAGACTCATTATTGCATTTCTAATCATGTCCAGTGTTACTGTTGCAATGGCTTCGGTAATTCTATCGTCTAATTCTTCGCGATTTTGGATTTGCTCCCTATAAACATATTTTTTAAAGAAAATTGAATAAAAAATTTCTTTTTTGATATTCTTATTCCTATATTTTTAATTAATGATAATTACCGTTAATTTGATATAAACGCATTTGGATTAAATAGGTTAATTTGACAAATTTCAGTCTTATTGTATTAACATATTCAGTTTTTTCATATTAAAAATGGTTTTTCTATCGGTATTTTAAAAATATTCACCATACGAGGTAAATGAACATATGGTTATAAATTTATTTTGACAGTTGACGTAATATCGTTCGTAATTGTATTTCTTTAATATTTTCCGATATTAATTAATTATTTAGTGTACAAATAGATTTCGTTTAAAAGAAAAAGTAATTTCTTAGGAAAAATAATGATAATCTCGGTGTTGTTAAGAGAGCCCTCGTAGCACCTCTAACATTGTCATATCATCATGCCTGAGCGCGCGAAATTTCAGCTCTGTGATTAGCCTACTTTA
>NW_012045065.1:0-748 GCF_000956235.1 Wasmannia auropunctata
TTTCGCGCGCTCAGGCATGATGATATGACAAATGCTAGAGGTGCTACGAGGGCTCTCTTAACAACACCGAGATTATCATTATTTTTCCTAAGAAATTACTTTTTCTTTTATACGAAATCTATTTGTACACTAAATAATTAATTAATATCGGAAAATATTAAAGAAATACAATTACGATCGATATTACGTCAACTGTCAAAATGAATTTATAACCATATGTTCATTTACGTCGTGTGGTGAATATTTTTATAATACCGATAGAAAAACCATTTTTAATATGAAAAAACTGAATATGTTAATACAATAAGACTGAAATTTATCAAATTAACCTATTTAATCCAAATGCGTTTATATCAAATTAACGGTAATTATTATTAATTAAAAATATAGGAATTAATAAATTTTTAAATTTTGTATTCTTTTTAAAGTTTAATTTAATTTGTATCGTCTTTAATATGTATTACACTGAATACACACATACAAGACTATAATTACATTAATAGAGTAATAATTTTTTTTATTAATTATTAGTTTTACACTTAAACATAAACAATAAATTTATATTAAAATGTTAAATATTAAATTAATAGTTAATTTTTACATTAATAAATATTAATTATAACAACATAACATTATTAATTGTTATTAACAAATATTGAATATTAAAAAAACTTATAAAAGATGTTCGAAATGACCACCATTGCATTGGATGCATAATCTTGCGCGTCGAGAAAGACTCATTATTGCA
>NW_012045066.1:0-483 GCF_000956235.1 Wasmannia auropunctata
TGATTCTTTAGAATATTCTAAGACAAAAATCCTAATACGAATATGTCGAGGTTATAATAGTTTTTAAATTAGTAGCGATTAAAGTAGGCTAATCACAGAGCTGAAATTTCGCGCGCTCAGGCATGATGATATGACAAATGCTAGAGGTGCTACGAGGGCTCTCTTAACAACACCGAGATTATTATTATTTTTTTTAAGAAATTACTTTTTCTTTTATACGAAATCTATTTGTACACTAAATAATTAATTAATATCGGAAAATATTAAAGAAATACAATTACGATCGATATTACGTCAACCGTCAAAATGAATTTATAACCATATGTTCATTTGCGTCGTGTGGTGAATATTTTTATAATACCGATAGAAAAACCATTTTTAATATGAAAAAACTGAATATGTTAATACAATAAGACTGAAATTTGTCAAATTAATCTATTTAATCCAAATGCGTTTATATCAAATTAACGGTCATTATCATTA
>NW_012045067.1:0-436 GCF_000956235.1 Wasmannia auropunctata
AGAAACAATTTGTCGACCCGACGTCGATTCGATGTCGAAAAGTGGGTTCGAAATGAGATCGAAATTGACATCGACATCGATGTCTTTTTGACTCCCATGTCGACCTCCTGTCGATTCAAACTGCGAAATCGATTTGACATTGATCATAAATCAAAATCCTGCCCAAGGAGAACAGAAAGATCAAAATGACATAAAAATAAGATCAAATTTTAGTTTGTCAAAATGATGTCAAATTGCATAAATTTTTAGATGCATTCTTGATCATTCCCTGAATGAGAAATGATCGCCAATTCGATATACTTATTTACGGAAATTCTTAAAGCGGTCACCCATCCAAGCCATGAACCTTCTGAAACGTGCTTAACCTTGTGATCGTCCGAGAACCGATGCTCCGATGACCTATAAATATTAATTGACTAATAAAAGTATACCAATG
>NW_012045068.1:0-436 GCF_000956235.1 Wasmannia auropunctata
ACACGGCGTTAGCGCCAGATAGAATTTCCGATCGACAATTTGGCTTCATGCCAGGAAGATCGACTGAAGATGCAATTGTTGAACTGCGCCAAATGGTTTCCAGGGCAGAGGACGGCTACATAGTCGCTCTGCTCTTCGACATATCGGGGGCCTTTGACAATGTCTGCCCAGTGAGAAACAATTTGTCGACCCGACGTCGATTCGACGTCGAAAAGTGGGTTCGAAATGAGATCGAAATTGACATCGACATCGATGTCTTTTTGACTCCCATGTCGACCTCCTGTCGATTCAAACTGCGAAATCGATTTGACATTGATCATAAATCAAAATCCTGCCCAAGGAGAACAGAAAGATCAAAATGACATAAAAATAAGAATCAAATTTTAGTTTGTCAAAATAGATGTCAAATTGCATAAATTTTTGTATGCATTCTTGA
>NW_012045068.1:11448-14081 GCF_000956235.1 Wasmannia auropunctata
GGGTATTTCACAGGACTTGATGCTTGGAGCATCGATTGAGATTGGCAATTTAATTGTGATATTACATATACTATTTGGTTTGGAACTACGGAGATGCACGCGATTTGCGACCATTTGTAGTGTTATATGAACGGCAAGTTTCACACTAATAATATATGCAAGCACCAAGATCCGCTTTGTACCGTGTAGTTAACTTTACACGGTCTTTCCTGATACTCAATTTTTTAAATTTAATTTTTAATTATTCTTCTAATTCTTCTAACTATCATAAAAAGCACACTTGTTTAAATAAATAAAATATATTTTAAAAAATTCGAAAATGTTGACATGCTACTAGATTACGTAACTCAAGATAGTAATAAAATGAGTGAAAACGTAATTGTATATGCGTCACTTCAAATAAATTATTTTTGTTTACAATAATTTGCAATCATATTGTGTCCTTATTACATATTTTGATACAAAATATTTTACTTTTTCTTTTTACTTTGGTATTTTTTTGTTGTTACTGATAAATATATAGCTTAATAATTACAAATATATATATTGTTAATTTTTCAATTATTGGGCACGTTCAGTTACTGGGATGTTTACTTTATATTACTAATAATATTAATCTTTTTATAATATTTTTGTTTAACCCTAGACTACCACACCGTATTTGCCACTCGAATCTACCTCAACAAACGCATCGATTTAGAACTTTTTTTAAAATCTGTACGCCAGACAGTAAAAAAGGTGACTGAATGGATAATACTCAAAGATCTTAAGGACATGAACAATTTGCAAAAATGTAAATCTTTTCATCAGCTTTTATATCTTTTCCGAAAAAGGCTGATTTTTCTCTTATATCGCAGTTCTTTTCAGTGGCGAATAAAAAAAAGTAAAGTATAGTTTCTAAAAGGACATGAGTGGTATTTTCAAAAGAAAAATATCTCATTTGGCTTCACTTTAAAAAACATTTATTTGACTGAGTGAACTAGACCGATTGTCGAACTTTACGCGTGGCTGAAATGGCAATACCAAGTGGAATGACATGGCTTATGATGGAAGGTTGTAGAGGACACTTGTAAGTTTCCCCCCTCCCTCTACATTGCGACTCTACTTCTTCAACCCTGTTGGAATGGCATGTATTTCAAAAATGGTTTGGGTAAATTTTACCTAGGTGTGTGTCTAGGGTTAATTTTACCTGTGTAGTCTAGGGTTAATAATACCTGATCACAGGTATGACATAAAATATCGCGAATAAAAATATTATAATATGCATACAACTTACAATGTCTTTCTGTAAAAATAAAGGATAAAGAGCTCCTTTCTCTCTCTCTCTCTTTCTCTCTCACTCAGCGCGTACATGTATGTATAATTGTGTCTGTACACTTCGTAAAATATTGTAAATATATGTGTGAAAAACAAAACTTTTTAGATTGATTTATATACATAATTTAGAAACGATTTATTTGAGTACACGTAAAAAAAACAATGCTTTCTTCAATCGTGTACCCTTATATAAATTGACGATAACATCATTTTGCAGTATTTTCTTGTATTCCTAGCTCAGTAGCCTCTTAATTGTATTTCTCGCAGCTAAATTGATCAATTTTCGGCAACTCCAAGAAAAGAACCACATGCTGGACAGTAATGCTTATGCGCTCTACAAGAATCCATGCAATAAGGACACGGTGCACAACACCAGCATCTGGAAAAGAATATCAGTTTTGATCATACTTCTTTGTAATAAAATTTCTCTGAAAAAATCTCTGATAAAAAAAATTCTTACAATATTTAAGAATTTTTAAAATTTTAAATTTATAAAGATTTTTATAAACAATGATCTTGATGTTATAAACAATAATCTTGAAACTTCTTTAGATTTTATAAATCAATTTTTTCTTTGAAAATTATTAAATGAAAAATCTTTGAATATTTTAGAATTCGTACATATAAAGAATTTTATTAAAAAATATAAACTTTCTCAGCATTTCTGAAAAGTGTTCCATTTGTATAAAAATAAAAATTGTATAAAAAACCGAAATTAACAACGATTAAGATGATTCAAAATTCAAATTAATATAAATAATTCGTACAGCACACTTTATTCGAGGGACGTCCAGAGGACGTCCTATAGACGTCTTAAGGACGACCTTAGTCGTAAGCTAATTAATATAAAAAGTCAACGTTAAACGTTCGTGTAATAATTCTTTAATATATTATTTAAGTATAACAAATATTTTGATTCCAATATTGAATCATTTTCAATGTACAATATTTCCCTCGTAAAAATGAACTACTAGTGCAGTGAAAACACTACTGTAGTCACTGAAATGTAGTAGTATTATTGCTGTTAACTCACGGTTGTTGAAATGTACTAACAGCAGACATAACAATCGCAATTAATACTCATAGATTGTATATAAATTAGTGAGATCCTCCTCGCACGTGTTATTAATTTATTAAGTTTTATGTAATTGATCTATATCCAATAAAGTAAAATGTTGATATCAGAAAAGATTCGAGAGCAAACCTCGCGATTTCCAAATATTTGACTATCAAATATAAAATGGGACACTCTGTATATATGTATTATAATAAATAATATCGACCAAAGAGGATCCGAGAGCAGACATGCCGGCCTT
>NW_012045068.1:19832-23918 GCF_000956235.1 Wasmannia auropunctata
TGTCGCTATTTATATTTTTTATATTTTAAATGTTCTCCGTATTTTATAATATATATACATATACTTTTTAATTTTTTGTAATGAAATTTCTTTCATGTCATATTGAAATATACTAATACCACTTATGTTTTAATGCATAAAAATAAGATAGTATCACTTGGGTTTTATTTGATAATTTGATTTTGTTTTCGAGATATACTTTACGATATTGATTATTCTAATCAATATACTTGAAATAACATTTTGATTTTACTTCTTTTTTATGTCATTATTTTGGCTTTTTTTGTTTTTTATAAAACAATTTTTTCGAGGTAAAAACATTAAAAAATATATTTGGCGGTCTTTTTTTACATTTTTAATGTTACGTTTATACGCGAGTCCAAACAAACACGTGGTATTGGCGAGGGACTGCATTATTCGACCAGCCGAAAACACAACACTCGAAATATGTAATCGATGCATTCCAGCCAAAATCGCTATTATATAAATCCAAGAATTATTGCATGAACATCGATTTAGTGTTGACTCTCCTCTCATAGCTCTTTTATGTTCATTTGAATTTTTTAAATAAAAAATATATGAAATTTTCTAAAAAATTATAAAATTATACATAATTACCCAAACAAACAAAGAAGTCCCGCCATCAGATGTGTCTTCATGTTCGCTTCTGGCTCTACGCGCGTAGATATATTAGCATGACAGTGTGGACAGGTCATATGTTGACTTTCCACGTTAAAGGCCACACCCGTTACAACATGTACCGTATCTGGTTGTCATAAATTAAACACATTAAGTTTTAATAGCATTATACTTTCAGATTAGTATAAATTTATTGATTAGCATAAATATATTACTCGCTTTCTACAATATATAATTATAGATGGATTAATAACAATAGCTGAGAAAAAAAATGATTCCACACCTTAAAATATGTAATGATAGAATAATGATAAAAAATTTTTTTTCGAGTAAAGTCTTATTTTCGAGAAATAGGACTTTAAAAATTAATCATATACATACGCATGTATATTTGAAAAATTAAAAGAATACAATACGTTATAAATAATCGAGTCTAATTTAATTCGCATAATACCACTTTGTATACAACAAAATGATCAACATTTTTAATGATTCGGCTATAAGTAAGAAATAAAATTATTTTTTATCTCATAAAAATTCACTCGTCTATTTTAATCAGCTAATTGAATTAGTTTTGAACAAGTCTGTAATGAAAATTGTTATATCAAATATTAATTAAGTTCGATTAATTTTCGAAGTCTGTTTGAAAACGATGAAGCCTTATTCGAACAAAATTATTTTATTATTTCGACCTATTTCGAGCCATATATAGAATCATTTTTTTCCGATTGTATCATGTATTTGGCCTACTTTGTATTTAAGATTCTTTTTCATAATTTTACACTTACGTGATGGTGGTGGCATTGATGGCGGCGGTTGTGGATAAGGGTATGGTGGCGATGTATAACTAGGTTGTGGCTCCATTTGTCCCATCAATAGTTATCGTAACTACTTTTTGGTTACTGTGTCTAATTACAAAGAAATAGAAAAAAATTTATAATTTTACGTAATATTAAATTGTCCGCTTGCACTGTTGTATGTAAAATCCAACATCATGTTTATATTATAAGTCATCATAAGTTTTACATGTATACGCAATTGCTATGTACCCATAGGCGCTGAGTTGGAAAAAAATGTTGGGGGCAAAGCGAAAGCATTTCAAATAATAACCTTTTTTTAATAGTCAAAGTCAATTTTACATTTTGCTAACACTATTAAGAAATAAACATCTACAATATATTAAATAAATATTTTTTTATGTTAGATATTTGAATTATTATACGGCGAAGAGCGGAATTATTCTTATATCGTCGTTATAGGCACGCTGATCACGAACAGTAATCGACGCGCCAGTTTCAGTTCGCTATGCCAATGTTATATTGCGTATCGCCTGGTCGATGCTTTTTTGTAGTTGTTTTGGTCGCAGAAATTGTTTGCAATTGTAAAAAAATTTTTTATTAAAAAAGGTAAAAATGATTAGGGAAACATCGCCCTTCCCCAATAAAATAATGGGGGGGCGAAAAGTGCTCTGTCCCCCCTCTAAGTTGATATCTATGTATGTATCTATGTTAATTTTGCAATTTTATGTTTTCTCTAAAACATTTTATTTCAAAATACATTTAATCCCATAAAAAATCTTTAAAAAAATATATAGGTATATACGCCAAGTACATAAAAAATGTTGCATATTACATTCTTTCTAAAACTAAGAACAATTTTTTTGAAATGATTTAAATATACAATTATTTAAAAATTGATCAAAAATAGTCGTGAAATCAATAAAATTAGCCAAGTTATTTCAAAAAATCAAGTTATTAAATTAGCCTCATTATTTAAAAAAGACCTCAAAAAACTTATTTGTGAAAAAAATCAAAAATTTGAAAAGTGATAAACTGGATTATAATAGAGAAAAAACTTGGCGTGCCCGGGTCGCATTAATTGCATTTCCGTATTAAACAATATGTAAATTTATATAAAAATAATATCAATATGTATATACTTTTTTATCTAACTATTGCGTTTATGTTTGTGTATATCCGCAACTATTGTATGTAATAATACAATATTTTTATATATGTATATTTATTTGTATTACAAATATTTTATATACTATAAATCATTGATTGTGGAACATTGCGTTTTCATGCGTTCCGGGCACTTTGTCTGACTATTAGTTTCATGTTTGTGTATATCTGCGAATAATTTATATACTATAAAACATGTGGAATATTGCATTTTAATGCGACCCAAGCACACCAAGTTTTTTCTTCATTATAATCCAGTTTATCACTTTTCCATTTTTAAAATTTTTGAATTTTTACACAAATATAAAATAAGCTATTTAAGGTCTTTTTTAAATAATTAGTTTAATAACTTGGCTTTTTAAAATAATATGGCTAATTTTATTGATTTCACGACTATTTTTGATCAATCAATTTTTAAATAGTATATTTAAATTTCAAAAAATTGTTCTTAGTTTTAGAAAGAATGTAATATGCAAAATTTTTTATGTACTTGGCGTATATTTTTTCCGTTTTTTTTCCTTTTTTAAAAAGATTTTTTATGGGATCTCACTGTTTTTTATTAAATTATAATAAAATTTAAATTTTCTAAAAATAAACACATTATTATTTATAAAATTGTTACTTTAATTTAATATATTTTCTCTCAATTTCAATAGTTTATTGATTTAATTTTTTTATTCATTTATTTATTTTAAGAAAAATATGTATATATACTCTTAGCATTTTGAGGCCATGGACATGTCTCAACTTTCAAATTATTTACGGATGTCCATTTTGTACCTTTAGTTTGCAATATATTTGTGTAATATTCATTATTTATGTTTCCATAAAAAATTGCACTGTTAACTTTATAAACATTTTCAGTAGTATGTATTTTTGATGTGTATGGATTTAATATTAAAATTCATAATCTTTGTAACTTTCTTATTATTATTAACTTAAATAATAATAATTGAAAAATTAGTATATGTTTGGTCATTGTTACATTAGTTTTTTTAAGTAAAGCAATGTTACAATTTTTGCATAATTGTTGTACATTATTAATAAATAAATGAATTAATTAAAATCAATTTATTAAATTATTTTATTTATTTTTAAATTAATTTATTATTTATGCAGCACAAAAGAGAGAGAGAGAAATACACAAATTTATTTATTTTATTTTGTATTACAATATTTTTTAGATAATTTTTTAAATTAATAATAATTATTAACATTTTTTTATATAATATTAAGCAATTATTTTTATAATTATTTATTGCTCTTTTAGCTGATTTTTATTTAATCTTAATTAACCGTATTTATATTAATTTTATGGTGCCGCTTTTGTAGCTGAACAACAACGATCGATATGTATACAGGGTGTCCCGCCTCTACCGGATTTCCTTTTAAGAACGTGTTCCTAAGATAATTTTGAGACGAAAATCCTAATACAAAAATGTCGAGGCTATAAAACTTTTCAAATTATAAACGATTAAAGTTA
>NW_012045069.1:0-560 GCF_000956235.1 Wasmannia auropunctata
TTCATGAGCGACTGTCATCGTATATGCACAGTATAACCAGTAGGTCCACTTCGTGTCGGCGCCTTTGATCTCCTTTTCCAGATCACGTGAGCATCTACCATGTTAAATCCAGGATCGAATTGAGAAAAGTGCCTCACAAGTAATAAAACATAAGTAATAATATGGATTCGATACAGTAAATCAATAAATTCAATGTGTGAATCAAATAAAACGTTTCATTAGTAACAATTCGTAGGAGTGCAGAAAATTTCTGATGTATTTGCTTATAAATTGACTGCACTTATGTTGTACGTTCCTATCGTCTTACATTTCATTGGATCCAACCCAAAACAAAAGTTGCGCGGCGATACCTGCGCGAAGACTCAGTTTTTCGCTGAGTGGACCTACTGGTTATACTGTGGTATATGCATGAAGACAAGGTGATTCTAATTGGTTAACCAAATCGACTACTGTACAGTCGTGGTCATTTAGGTTGCGACACTTTTTTTCTTGATGGATTTTGGAACGCTCAAATATTACATGGATGTGAATCACTGCATCTAGTGAGCTAGAGTGAGGGT
>NW_012045070.1:0-409 GCF_000956235.1 Wasmannia auropunctata
AAGGACATCAAATGTAAGTCGCAAATCATTCAAAGAATTGCCGATTCACACCTAGAATACGCCAAGGATAAACGAACAGCGTTCGACATTTGGACAGAATTAAAGACAGTGTTTGAACGCCGGGGTATAGCGAGTCAACTACTTTTAAGAAAGAAATTATTATTAATAAAGTATAAACCGTCTGCTGAAACGTTATCATCTCATTTCTTAAAATTCGAAACGCTTGTCAGAGAAATTAAGTCTACAGGTGCAACTATGGAAGAGACCGACATCGTGTGCCATCTACTTTTAACAATGCCACAGGAATATGACGTAGTTGTGACAGCTCTGGAAACACTTTCTGCAGAGGCACTAACGCTAAGCTTCGTCAAAAATCGTCTTTTAGATGAGGAAGCTAAACGAAGAGGAA
>NW_012045071.1:0-369 GCF_000956235.1 Wasmannia auropunctata
ATTCGTTCCCGCTACCTAATATCACAGAGATACTGGACCAGCTGGGGAGCGCGAAGTATTTCTCGACGCTCGACCTCGCTTCAGGTTACCATCAGATAGCGATGAGCGACCGCGATAAATGCAAGACAGCATTTTCGACACCGTATGGACATTATGAGTTCAACCGAATGCCGTTCGGGCTAAAGAACGCACCGGCGACATTTCAACGGGCAATGAACTCAATCCTCACAGGCATTCAAGGTATCAGATGTCTTGTCTGTATTTGGATGATATAGTTATATATGGTCCCAGTCTACAGAAACATAATCGCCGATTAATAGAAGTACTAAATCGACTACGCGAACATAATTTAAAATTGCAGTCTAATAA
>NW_012045072.1:0-652 GCF_000956235.1 Wasmannia auropunctata
CACACACACACACACACACACACACACACACACACACACACACACACACACACACACACACACACACACACACACACACACACACACACACACACACACACACACACACACACACTCACTCACACACTCACACACATACACACACACACACACACACACATCAATTACCTTGTAAAGATTCGATAACTTCTATATAGCTTCGTGAGAAAGACGGAATTTCCGTTTCGATGGACCACGTACAGTTCCAAATAAACGTTTATTTTAATAAATTTTCGTTAATTTTAATGCAGACGTTATCACTAACTGGCACAGATCAGATTATTATTTAGTTAATTCTTTTTTTTACATAACGTGTCATTTCAACATTTCACACTTGATTCACATACTCGATTCACATATGAACAATTCATTGGAAATCACGAAAAATCAACTAATGCATCTATTTGTTACGTACTTTACAATCACTGTCGATTAATTATATCTATCCCCTGAAACATCACACGAAGAATCACACCTCGATTTATTAATACACGACCCGTTCATTCGAGGATAGCAAGCAGTCGACTGACTTTAATACCGAATTTATTAATTAATAATTATCAGTGTCGATTAAGTCGATTAATCGATTGATTTTTTTAGTCGAAAAATAATT
>NW_012045073.1:0-894 GCF_000956235.1 Wasmannia auropunctata
TTAGACAGACCCCTACGCAAGGTAAAAATATTTATTAAATCTTTGCTTTACTAAATAAATGAGTCTAGAATATACCAAAAATAATAGATACCGAAAAGATTAAACAGACCCCTACGCAAAGTAGAATGTATATTAAATTGAATATCTATTAAATCTTCAACTTACTAAAAAAATAGAAGCATTAAAGCACGTATTTTTTGTTTTTACAATAGATATTATCTATGTAATAGATATTATTTATGTAAATCATTCTGAGAATTTTGTTGATCCTACAAATGGTTGTCATACTCAAAATATTGAGAGAGTATGGCGTGATATGCAATTCCTCGTTATGGAACTAATTCAAAACATTATAAACATTATCTCGCTGAGTTTATATTCAAAAGGATTTATTCTTTTGAAAAAAGAATTGAAGCATTCTTTCAAATAATGAGAGAAATATATCCTATTAATACTAGTAATCAATAAAGTATTTAGTTTTTTATAACTTTTTAATTATTATAGTTATATTTATGCCTATTCCGTCCTCATATACTTCTACATATATTTTGTTAATAACTTTTTAACGAATAACGAGCGACGGCTAAAACCACTTGAAGGTCACTTGGGGTCATGCCCTTGAGAACATATATAAAGGTCAAAATCATTGGAGCAGCCTCCCTTCATCGATATATTTACCTTTATTTTTACAAGTTTGCAAACTTGAAGCGAGTATTTTATGTTTTTACAAATATTTTATTAAGTATTTATTACTTTTATTAAAAAGTAAAGTTTATTACTTTTATTAAAAGTATAAATACTTAATAAATACTTAATAAAATATTTATAAAACATAAAATACTTGCTTCAAGTTTGCAAATTGTAAAAAATAAAAAATTTATTAAAAATAATTAA
>NW_012045074.1:0-381 GCF_000956235.1 Wasmannia auropunctata
AATAAGTATGAGCTCTTAAAATACATTGTATGTATTTTAAAACGATTAAATGAATTAATTAATTAAATTTAGAATAAATTAATAAACAAAATAATAATTATCGCACCGGCCGATCGTCGATTTAATACGCCACACCTGACAGCGCGCTCTTAATGCCCTATAGTTGGACAGTTTCAACAGCTCGCTATTCAAAAACTATTGACACCTCAACATTTTCCTATGAACATTTTTGACTGAGTTTTTCATGAGGAATACGTAGATGCCGGCTCCTGCGGGTGACCTGGATCACCCGGTATATATATACTTATATTTTAGTATACACATATACATATATACAAGTGTATATAATTGTATGTGTGTGTATGCGTGCGTGCGTGCGTG
>NW_012045075.1:0-422 GCF_000956235.1 Wasmannia auropunctata
ATATATATATATATATATATATAGGGTGATCCAGGTCACCCGCAGGAGCCGACATCTACGTATGAAAAACTGAGTCGAAAATGTTAATAGCAAAATGTTGAGATGTCAATAGTTTTTGAATAGTGAGCTGTTGAAATTGTCCAATCATAGAGCATTAAGAGCGCGCCGTCAGTTGCGGCGTATTAAATTGACAATCGGCCGGCGCGCGACGGGTACCGCTAAACGGCACGGTGCCGAACGAATACTGCAAAGGCTCGATGAAATCTCTATTAAAATTTATTGCTCTTATTCTTAATTTACGCCCATTTTAATTGTAGAGAAGTAAATCACATTATTTATATTTCAACATTATTTATATCAGTAGAATAAGTATGAGCTCTTAAAATACATTGTATGTATTTTAAAACGATTAAATGAATTAA
>NW_012045076.1:0-382 GCF_000956235.1 Wasmannia auropunctata
CCCTGCTGGGCCGTTTCTTCATCGCGAGAAACTCGGCCCTCTAGCGGTGTGTCGCTGAAAATGGCACTCGCGGCTGGCGCGTGATCGCCTCGTGCGCCTCGGCGCGGGCGCAAAGTCCGCCGCGCGAGAGACTCGGTGTAGGCGCGCGATGTGTCGGGCGGCCGCGAGGGCTTGGTGGCGCGCGCGTCGCGCGCGCGCTTGGGTGGCGCAGATATGCCGCCACAGTATACAATTACAAAATAAAAATTAAACAGCATAATCTGATAAAATAGATTTTCGATACATAAATTTTCTTTATTGTCTGCCTGCAGCATTCTTACTATACTGTTCTGTTCTCAATAATCCTGCAGTTATAGTACAGTTCAAGTTTAGGAATAGAAAA
>NW_012045077.1:0-523 GCF_000956235.1 Wasmannia auropunctata
TGTGTGTGTGTGTATATAATTTAATGCGTACAATTTTATCGTGCTCGTTCTTGTCAAGTACAATGTGGTGTCGTGCTTAGGCTGCACATTTTAATCGCGCCTGTTACGGCACCGTTTCACCTGCGAACTTAGTTTGCTCAACGTTAAATATCTATATATAGCTTGAGGTGTAATGTAAAAAAAAATTTTTGTGGCTCGCGAAACTCTACTCTGGGTCAAATTAAACGACGCAGCTTTTTTTTTTGAGTTTGATTTCGGGCCGTGTAGAGAGGTAAGACTTATTTTTTATTTAGTCTTGTCGCGAGGCCGATGCCCCCGCAACAACAATAAGTATTGTGAAAATCAATCAATAGCTATTCAAGCCGACGAGGCATTCGGCGTAAAATAAGTAATATCGCATTGTATTAAGAAGTTACAATAAATCAGAACGTTGACCGCGACGTACCGAGAACGCGCAATGCAATTGCCAAAATGCTGAGCGCTGACGCGGCAACGCGTAGCCATAAGTACGCGCAACGATCAA
>NW_012045078.1:0-344 GCF_000956235.1 Wasmannia auropunctata
GTATATTTATTTTTTTTAGTTTTTAATTCAATTACAATAAATATACTCGAAATAATATTTTAATTTCACTTCTTTTTGGTAATATTATATTTTTAATTTATTAAATTAAATTTTTTTTAAAAATCATGTATACGTTAGAGATAATACAACTTGGATTTTGTTTGTTTAATTTGATACAATAGTTTTCTTCGGGATATATTAATTACAAAATAAGGTAAATGTTTACCTTTACACAGTCAGCCCCAAATGACTTCCGACTGATTTTGATCTTGACCTTGACCCTTAAGAAGTTTAAGGCCACTGACGTTTCCCGTTGCTCATTATTTATTAAAAAGTTATTAACA
>NW_012045079.1:0-406 GCF_000956235.1 Wasmannia auropunctata
TCCCTGACGACGCGTTGTCGTCTGTCAAACGGACGACATATCAGATTTGGAGACGAGCCGTCGACTCGTTCGGACGTGCTGAGCTCTGTTCTGTCTATTCGCTGCGTTGTTTGTTCACAGTCATTAGAATAAAGCGTGTTCCTTGTGTTCTTAATTGGTGTTCCTTCTTATTTCTCCGCGGCCTTCCGGTGCGCGTGCGCGAACGCGAGTGCGGAAGCGCGTACGTTACGCGAGCGAGTGCGTGAACGCGACATTCACCGCCCCGGGCGTAACAATACTATGCGTTGTGGAAAACATGTTAAGAATTGCGCATTACAAAATGTATTTAAAATATATAACTGGTGGTCGCACCATCAAATAAAACAATAAAATGTATAATCTTAATATTTTAATCAATAAAATGTGA
>NW_012045080.1:0-403 GCF_000956235.1 Wasmannia auropunctata
GGTTTTTGATAGTGGTTTTTCCGTGAGACTTAGGGCAAATGCCGAGACAGGGACGTGCGTGCTTAACGCATGTTGGGTATCACAGAGTAATTTCCCCCCTTGTCTGAAGAGTCGAGACGCAAGATCAAGACACAGGAGGGCGAGAGAATCGGCTTCCAGGAAGGAGAGGATGCCTGAAGTCTAAAGCCTGGAGGATTGATCACCTTTCGGGAAAGAGACAAAAAGGGTCCTGCTCGGAAGTTCGAAGAAGAATTAAAGGATTGGGTTTATCATTAAGAAGAGATGGTGCTCGGTAACCTGCTGCAGCAGCACAGGGTAAAGCAGAAAACCATCAGAAAATCCTGAGGTCCTTTATATGAGAGCCCTGATTGTCGGGACGACAATCTAGAAGAGGGAGGGCAGT
>NW_012045081.1:0-380 GCF_000956235.1 Wasmannia auropunctata
TAAACCGGAGCCCGATTATATAAAATGTATATAGATTGTCTTTGTATTTATTATGTTTACTGCGTATTTGATTTACTTTCAGTTATAATGCACGGCGGATGAAATCTCCCTGAAGTGGTTGGCGTGACCTAGAATGGACAGAGGATGGATTTATGGAGGCAACTGCCTGGAGCAAGGGAAAAGGACGAGGGAGCAGCAGTAAAATGCCACCGTGCGGAGTTTCTTTTTTTAAGAAGACTGTCTCGCTCACGGTTTTTGATAGTGGTTTTTCCGTGAGACTTAGGGCAAATGCCGAGACAGGGACGTGCGTGCTTAACGCATGTTGGGTATCACAGAGTAATTTCCCCCCTTGTCTGAAGAGTCGAGACGCAAGATCAAGA
>NW_012045082.1:0-438 GCF_000956235.1 Wasmannia auropunctata
AAATGATACCAGCCGGAACTACGAATTACATGTGCAAACAATGTTGAGTTCATAAAATTAGGCTTGGATGCCTAATAAAAAAGTTGTATGTTCTTGAAAATTTGTTATGCACACGATGTGTGCGTGAGATATCGATATGGTAGTCAATATGAACACATCACTACACACTACTATATCAATATCGCACGCATACATACTCACAAATCATCGATAAAACAGCGAATTTTTGGAGTTTGATCTCGGGTTTAGGATCCCCTAGAGTCCTAGATTATCAGAGAAGCGCGACCGGTGTTACGAGTCCTGATTGGACTTGCAAATGGCCAATTATAAGATTGATTTATCGGTATTATAAATGGCTGTCGAATAAATCAATCTTATGATTGGCCATTCGACGCCATTTTTAATATTTTCTAGTACTTTTGCAATACTGCCATAAGA
>NW_012045083.1:0-369 GCF_000956235.1 Wasmannia auropunctata
AGTCGTCTGTTTTATCGATCGAACGCGATTATTTTCCAAAACAAAATAAACATAATTAAAGGCAACAGATTAAAAAATCCTTCTCCACGATTAAAGTATAGGCATCATTGTAGTTCCGGCTGGTAGAGGTTATGCTAAGAACGCAAAAAATTTATGAAATTTAGATCTCCGTTACCTTTTCTTAGTCCGACATGGCGTCTAGAGCTGTCACATGTGCCAATATTTGCTTCGTACAACAATTTGGCAGTTTGTTGGTACAAAATGATATCAGCCGGAACTACGAATTACATGTGCAAACAATGTTGAGTTCATAAAATTAGGCTTGGATGCCTAATAAAAAAGTTGTATGTTCTTGAAAATTTGTTACGA
>NW_012045084.1:0-691 GCF_000956235.1 Wasmannia auropunctata
AAGATTTACAATTTTATTTCGTGTACCACGTACTTTAATCGGAAGAAGTTGTCTAAAATCACCACCTAAAATGACATTTTTCCACCAAATGGTAAATTATTATTTATTATATCACGTAACGTCCGATCCATAATTTCTAAGACATACCGTGGTGCCATCGGTGCTTCGTCCCAAATAAAAACATCTACTTCTTTTAAATATTGTGCTTCCTTAGATTGAATTTTAATAACGGATGATGAGTCAACAAATAATGAAACTGGTAATTCTAAAGTTTTATGGACTGTCTTTCCAACAGGAAGTAACGTTGCTGCGATACCCGTAAAAGCCATAGTACATGTATTTTTATTTCGAATTTTAGTTAAATAATAAATTGTTTTGTATATAAATGTTTTACCTGTTCCTCCTGGACCATTAATATAAAAACAATGGCTATTATAATAATTGTTATCATTTAATTTGTTTAATATTAAATCCACTATTTCTTTTTGTTTTTCATTTAATTGATTGTATTGTCTAGAACCAATTTCCATAGCTTGTTCATGTGATACATAATCTTCCACATTATTTTCAGTCAATTGTTCCATTTGTGGAAAGTCAGCAAAACTTTTACCTTCAGCAATAAGCATAGCACAATATGAGCATAAGCTTTCTGTTCTCCTTGTAATATACCAAAATGTCGCGTATAATCTTC
>NW_012045085.1:0-344 GCF_000956235.1 Wasmannia auropunctata
ACTTTGGATAATGCTAATGGTACTGTAACTTTCAAGTTGTATAACTTGAGATTTATGTAATCAAAAAACATATTATCTATAGGTTTTGGAAAGTTCTTGAAATAAAACTACAAGAATATGCAATGAAAAATGGGGAGTTCTATTAAAAAAATTCAAAGTAACCTTGTCCTGATTTTGACGATGCTACTCAGAGTCAAATTAATGTTATCATTTTATGTCCCTCTTGAAGTCCTAAAATTTTTGTCTGAAACATTTTTGCCTAAAATGTACTGTTCAACAGATATTTGAGGTGATCGATTAAAATGAAACACCTTGTATATTATAATATATTATTATTATGGTAA
>NW_012045086.1:0-828 GCF_000956235.1 Wasmannia auropunctata
CTTATTAATATGTTATCCGAGAAAAATTCTATATATAATTGTACATATAATTGTATATAATTATGTAAAACTAATATATGCAATAATTTATATACAATTATATATAATATTCATACAATTATATAATTATATGGAAATTATAATTATATAATTATACAATTATACACAATTGAACCTCAATAACTCGAATCTCAAGGACAGAGAAAAATCCTTTGAGTTATAGAGATTCAATTTATCGAAATTCGAGTAAAAGAGGATTAACAGATGAAAATTCAATTTATGGAAGCTTTGTATGAAAGTTTACAATTTTCTGATTATAGTAAATAGTAAATAGTGAAATAGTATATAGTAAATAGTATAATAGTTTTTAAAAAGAATAAAAATTAATATTTGACAATAAATTATTTATTAAAAAAAATTTTTAATTATTATTTTATTTTTTTGAAAAAAGAGAAACATTCTCCAATAATCATAACTTTGACACATGTTGTCAAGTTTATAATAAATAACATTCAAAAAATTTTAGCCATTGTTCTTACACTTTGGATAATGCTAATGGTACTGTAACTTTCAAGTTGTATAACTTGAGATTTATGTAATCAAAAAACATATTATCTATAGGTTTTGGAAAGTTCTTGAAATAAAACTACAAGAATATGCAATGAAAAATGGGGAGTTCTATTAAAAAAATTCAAAGTAACCTTGTCCTGATTTTGACGATGCTACTCAGAGTCAAATTAATGTTATCATTTTATGTCCCTCTTGAAGTCCTAAAATTTTTGTCTGAAACATTTTTGCCTAAAATGTACTGTTCAACAGATATTTGAG
>NW_012045087.1:0-594 GCF_000956235.1 Wasmannia auropunctata
ATTCCTTTAATTTATCATATTCTGATTCCGCGTTCGATTAGGCAAGCTGTATAAATAAAAAAAAATCGATAAATAACATGAACAAAGATTACTATATATTGTAATCATACACAATGCAATCTAAATGCAAACGTAAATAGATTAAATAGATTACCTTTGCAACTTTATCATCATAATCGCATTCACGGTACTTTCGCTCAAAAATATAAAATTGCGTAAATACTTATAAAAAAATCGACGCAAAAATCGTGACTAATCTCGCGCACACCACTAACCAAACTAACCATTAAACTAACCCCACATTTCACGCGAATTGTCACACCTGATACCAGCTGTCAAATCAGCCACGAAACTCGATCGCCAGCCTCGACCGCCAATCACACACGCGGAAAAGCGGCAACAATTCCTTCGATACATTCGACTCCAAACACTCCCTTCAAGGTCAAAATGGATTTTTTTATTATGGACTAGAACAAAACATGCGCGCGCTACGCGCGCGCCAATTATTTTTTAATTTTTAAATTATTGAAAAATAATATGTTTACTCTTGTCCTTATTAATATGTTATCCGAGAAAAATTCTATATATAATTGT
>NW_012045088.1:0-600 GCF_000956235.1 Wasmannia auropunctata
CAAAACTTTCCGATACACCGTGTAAATACAGACCTGATTTGCGAGATCGGAACTTATTTAGAAAATAACAAAAATTAAAAAGAATGTAAGATAAAGTGTAATAGTAGTCAAATTACACAGTACGGGTAGCATTAAATAACTCGAATTCTTGGTTATATTCGTCACCGACGAAACAAATAATTACAATTCAATGTAAAGACGAAGAAATAAAGGAAACGATTGAAAAGACAAGAAGCAAAATTAGATAAAGCCGAAGATTGTGATAAAAATAAAAGTTCGCTCTTTCACTCAAAAACCTTTATTTATCCTATGGCAACAGCGGATTTACCAAGTTATTAATAATAGTAGCAATAGTAATAATAAATATCTTATATAAAGAGAAACGGAGCAAACCAATGAAACGTGTAACACTAGGTGTAAACCAAAAAAATGATTTGTATAACATTCCTAGATCCATTCTTAAACGCAGTACCAGTATACGTTTCTAAAGGAAAAATAATTATAAAACGAAAAACTCCGTTCCTCCGTTTTTCTTTCCCAATGGGGGAAGGGTGTTATAGCCCGAGTGCTATCACGCTATAAGCCTTGCATTTCGGCATA
>NW_012045089.1:0-939 GCF_000956235.1 Wasmannia auropunctata
GGATCTCCACGTTTGCCGGACGGACGTCCTACCATTAGACCACCAGTGCATGTGATGATATTCCTTGCAATAACTAATATATAAACAATGCAACACATATCAGATTGCGTGAAATATAAATTTAACTTGAAGAAATTAAGGTTCGTATAATGAATAATCAGTAAATAGCTTATTTAATATTTATTTAATGTTTATTTTTATGTTTATTTTACATTTATGAAATAATGTTTATTTAACGTTTATTTAACATTTAATATATATTTATTTTTCAATTAATAATTATTTTAAAACCTATTTGAAAAAATAATATAATGCATATATATAATTTTTATTAAATAAAAATAAATTTTTAACCAAATAAAATTTGAATTAATTAATCATATTGAATTTTTTAATTGTATTCTAAAATTTTATATTTATAAAATTTTAATATTTATAAAAAAAATACAGTACCGGTCAAAAGTTTAGACGCACGTATATAAAACGGCTGTGCGCACTCCTTTCTCACTAATTTGAATAATTCTAGCAATTTGGAGATTAGAGTAGCTCTGCTTATGCAAAATGATTACTTGCGCTCTTTCACAACTGATTTGGGTTTTTAGAGACATTTTAAATATCAGAATTCGTGCATGAAATTATAATGAAGATTATATTTTAATATTGGATTTTTGCAGCATTATTTCTCGCAGTCTTGTTTATGTATCGCTAGTGTCTATATATTATATTATGTCTATTAGCGTTTTTTACTGGGAGGAACTGAGTGCGCACCGGCACTGCACCGACACCGTCGCTTCGAGCTCGTACCGAATTTCTGCACTAAAATGCAAAAACTGATCGACATCAAGTCTTCCAGTGAAAGCTCGCACCGACTTCGTGCGCACTGAAAAGTTCAATGAAACACGCTGCTCTCGAAAAGTGTGCACTCAGTGCGCACCAGTG
>NW_012045090.1:0-443 GCF_000956235.1 Wasmannia auropunctata
TCCAATCCCCGGGAAATGATTTATATGTTAGAGAAAGGGAAAATCATTGAGAGAGTCCCGTTTAGAAACGAGGCTGGATCCGGAAAGGAGGGGAACATGGAAGGACGTAAACAGATAGCCTGTCTCGCAAATAGGCGCGGTGGCATATATGCGAGTCGAAAGCGCTTTAATGGGCTTGGCAGACGAGTCAACGTCCTGAAAGGACGATTTTGCTTGATCTCAAGCCAGCGCGATCCTGTTGGTTCTGGATCCAGCGTTGGTCCTGTTTCGGTCAAGGAACTTAATCCTTTTGACGCAGGATCGGACCTGTGCGATTTTCTGTAGGGAAGGAGGAAGTGAACGAGTGTGAAGTCGTTTAGTGAATTGTAGAGAGTTTAAGAATTATTTGATACGAACAAATTTATTTCTAATTACGTTTATAATACTCATGATATGCGAACAAA
>NW_012045091.1:0-629 GCF_000956235.1 Wasmannia auropunctata
TCTTCATGGCCTTAGAGAAGTCTTCTTTTGGAATCGTCTTGAGTTGGTCGATCACAGAGTTTTGGATCTCCTTAATCGAGTCGTATCTTGAACCTTTTAGGTGCATTTTCATTTTTGGGAAGAGGAAATAATCCGGAGGTGACAAATCTGGTGAATACGATGGATGGTGCAATGTTGAGACTTGTTTTTCAGCGAGGAACTGACGATTTATTGCTGCCGTATGAGCTGGGGCGTTATCGTGCAGCAGGAAAAAATCACGAGAGGTGAAGAGGTTCGGGCGAATTCGTCGGATTCGAGCTAGCAAACGTTTTAACACTTCCTGATAGAAGTCTTTATTTACTGTTCTACCTGGAGGCATGAATTTAGCAAGCGTTTTAACACTTCCTGATAGAAGTCCTTATTTACTGTTTTACCAGTAACAATATTAGTTGTCCCTATATTTTAAAAACATTAGCTGCCACAATTATATTTTAGCTGCGTTGGCCAATTCTTTCTCTACGTGTGACACACCTACCCAACACTAGGCTATATCAAACGTCCGCACTCTTCAACAACTGCGGCTAAAATTATGCCACTCCACATGGCTGTTCGAAAAGGTTTAAACTACGTAGTTTCACAGTCATCCGAGA
>NW_012045092.1:0-1034 GCF_000956235.1 Wasmannia auropunctata
GAAATCTCTACTTTTTAAATCGATACTTTAAAAAACGACTTACTGACGTGTTTACGGAAGTGCATAAATGTAAATGGAGATGCATCAAATCTCAAAAATTTTTGCAAACTTTGCGAAGTTCCATGGCGTAAATTAAAAATCGCATACAAATACAGTTTACTGCTTTCGAAAGAGTGCATCTTTATCTTTAATCTGGTTTTTTGTTGAGCGTTGTACGATTTTTTTTCACCGAGTTATCCAACATTGAAACAAAAAGGACCATTTTTGCTTTAATGTTAAATAACTCAGTGAAAAAAATCGTACAACGCTCAACAAAAAAGAAAATTGAAGGTAAAAATTCACTCTTTCGAATGCAGTAAACTGCATTTGTGTGCGATTTTTTATTCGCGACATGGAACTTGTCAAAGTTTGTAAAAAATTTTGAGATTCGTCGGATCTCCTTCTCTATCCGTGTAATTCCATGAAAGATTAGTAGGATCGTTTCCTAAAGTACCGATTTGGAAAGTAAAGATTTCAAGCTGTAAAGTGCTTTTTTGATCATCTCGATACGATCATTTTTGACAAAGTTACACTCTCTTGAATTTTGCCTATTTTTGGAGGGTAGAATAAGTGATGCTTTAATTTTGTTGAGAAGTGTATGTATATATATATATGTATATACACAGTGCGGTCCATAAGTTCCCGGACTGGTTTTTTTGCAGCCTCCCCATTGACGCCATTTATCGGACGACTGTG
The DNA here is from genome assembly GCF_000956235.1 of Wasmannia auropunctata. NCBI lineage: Eukaryota > Metazoa > Arthropoda > Insecta > Hymenoptera > Formicidae > Wasmannia > Wasmannia auropunctata. The sequence goes on from NW_012045092.1 coordinate 736, forward strand.
AAACTACGTAGTTTAAACCTTTTCAAACAGCCATGTTGAGCGGCATAATTTTAGCCGCAGTTGTTGAAGAGTGCGGACGTCTGATATAACCTGGTGTTGTGTATGTATGTCACACTCGAGAGATGGACGGGTAGGAGGAACAGCGGGTACTCTCTAAATTTTCTAGAGTGAATTTTCATTTTTTTGGAGTAAATCTTACTCCAAAAGAGTAAAAATACTGCCACTTAAATGGCCGAGTGGCAGTATTTTCAATCTTTTGGAGTGAGATTTACTCCAAAAAATTTAGAAAGTAGCAATTA
>NW_012045093.1:0-398 GCF_000956235.1 Wasmannia auropunctata
GGTTCCAAATCGTTCATTACCTGCATAAAATAACTTTATAAGAATACAAACAAAAATATTAAATGAAAAATGTTGAAAATAAAGAAATGCGTTTGTTAAAGTTAGTCGTAAATACAATATTTTAAATAATTTACCTTCACATAAAGAATAAACCCATCTATCCATCATCTCCTGCGTAGTAGGCTTCCATCTCTTACCATTTGTTAATGGCACAGGAACTGGAGTAAAGAGATGTCCTAATTTTAATAGATTTGTTGTAAGTCTCGCTTTGACGTACTTACAACGTCACACTTAGAAATAAGCAGGTCACTGTTGCAATCTATTATTGCAACAATGACCCATAATTATTGAGGACGCCGACGCAGGATTTCGGCGCTCTCAATGCACGCGCCCTCCAA
>NW_012045094.1:0-576 GCF_000956235.1 Wasmannia auropunctata
TACAGGCAGGATAATATAACAATCTTGCCATAAGAATAAAATAAAGAACTTTTCAATATTTATACGATTAATATGCCTGACAGTAAAGAACTAGTTAAAAAATTTCTTATTTTTCAGATAAAGATTTCAATTGCTTACTGACTTGAGGTATTGATTTATCCCACTGTGTGTGTAAGTCATACAATGCCAATTGCAAAAAGTACCAGATAGTCTCACTCTGAGGAGAGTATTCAGCATGCAAAGCATGCACGCATTTAAAACATACATCCACTACCGTGCGAATGTCGTCAAATCTATAATAATTTTTATCAATAATTACGTAAAAATTTTTGCATAGTGGTACCAAAGATCCTACAGCAACAGCAAGCAGTTGAATTTTCGTCTTCAAGTGTTCAGCTCTATTTCTAATCCTTTGTAAATTTGGTTCCAAATCGTTCATTACCTGCATAAAATAACTTTATAAGAATACAAACAAAAATATTAAATGAAAAATGTTGAAAATAAAGAAATGCGTTTGTTAAAGTTAGTCGTAAATACAATATTTTAAATAATTTACCTTCACATAAAGAATAAACC
>NW_012045095.1:0-720 GCF_000956235.1 Wasmannia auropunctata
CAATTTTCTTTATGCCATTTTAAAAGGAATGTTTTCGGCTTCAAAACTAATGTGGTGACGTTTCTCGCCTCGTTGCTTTGCAATGTCATAACATTTTTAAGACTCAAACACTCTCTGCTTTTGGTTTTTGTGAAAAAAACAGTTTATTGGGACGAAAAATCTCACTTAGGCCATTTTAAAGTAGAAACCTTACCCTTCAAAACGCGTTAAGGAACAATGTCCTGCGATTCCTGGAAGCCGAGATATTGGTTTCTGAAAATCGACAAAATTTGCAGTTTTTAAAGTGCTCCCCTAATTTTTTGCGTAGTGTATTATTCAAATGTACATATATATTACAATTAATATAATTATTGAAATTAATAATATAGTATAAATAATGGCAATTAACTGGTATTAAACTTATTGCAACTTAACTTAACAAACAAAATACATTGCACAAAAAACTTAAAAACTTACAAAGCAAATTTAGTCGCTACTAAACGAATGCCAGTCAGTGGTAAACGTGCTATAATTGCAGGGAAAGGACTGAATAAATTAGACAAGTTAACAGCCATTAATCCTACATCATCCTCAACTTCAAAACCATGAAGATTTTCATTAAATCCCATAGTATACATATTTTGACAGATAAGGCATAAATCATTTGTTTTTATTAGACAAAATTTTTTGTATAACGCCAAATTTTGGAAGGTTATCTAAAATATCAATTACCACACAGAA
>NW_012045096.1:0-332 GCF_000956235.1 Wasmannia auropunctata
TTGTTTATAAGAAAAAGATAAATTAATTATAATATAATTAATTAGAAAATATAACGTTTGGNTAAAAAAAAATTTGACATTGTGGGGACGCGAACTCGCATCGAACTCTCGTCGCCTGCAAGAAAAAGAACACCGCGCGCCTCAGTCTGTTCTGCTACGCCGCTTTCCTGCTTACCGATTCACGGTTCGGGTACTTACCGCACAGTTGATCGGACGACCAACTTTACTTGCAATTTTCTCAGAAACCAAAGCCCATTCACGCAAACCCTTTTACCGTGTTAGTACACGCAACCCACCCTTTCGAATGGGATATGACTCATCTCATTTGGTAA
>NW_012045097.1:0-864 GCF_000956235.1 Wasmannia auropunctata
ACGAAGCATTAAGAGAACTCCGTTCGAACTAATGACAGGTGTACGGATGCGAGATAAAACAGATCATAAAATAACTGACTTGCTACAAGAGGAAACCATGCAATGTTTCGACAATGAAAGAGATACCATGCGCGAAGAAGCTCGAGAACAAATCTTGAAGATACAGGATGAAAATCAAAGGAACTTTAATAAGTCTCAACGCAAAGCTACACAATATCAAGTCGGAGATTTGGTTGCAATAAAGCGGACGCAATTTGGGCCAGAACTCAAGTTAAAATCAAAGTTCCTTGGACCTTATCGAATAATAAAAACAATAGCTAATAACACTTATGACGTAATACGAGAAGGTATACAAGAAGGTCCCAAAAACACTACCACTTGCGCAGAGTATCTCAAACGATGGAAAGATATCGGAATATCATCCGAGTCGGATGATTCGCAGGACGGCCGAGTGTGGGATTCGAAGTCAACGGAAAAGGAACGAGAAGGCGCGGACAGCGCCGCGGAAGAAGAAGGAGGAGGACGCGAGAGAGAGAAGACAGAGGTCAGACGTTCAGCACGATTGAGAGAACGCTGTAGCAGTATCAAATAGACCCTATCTGAATTATCGTTTTAAAAGACGTGTCATTGTTTTTGTGAATCCCAATCCCACAAATATAATATCAAATTAAACGGCTCTGACTAAACTTTATTGTAAGCACAGTGATCATTTAAAAATATTACCTATTTTAGACAGCGAAAAAACATGATTAATTTTTGCACGGTAAGGTGACAATTTTAATATGATAAAAGTTGTAGCATTCTTTTTAACGAATACAACGATGTATGATATAATGAAATTATTTTACGAATTATAAGAGTTAT
>NW_012045097.1:8375-8812 GCF_000956235.1 Wasmannia auropunctata
AAAACATTTTTGGAATCTTCATTTTTTTCTCGTAAACTAGAACATTTTTCGCGTATTTTGAAAAAAAAAGCAGTTAGCTAGCATTATTAGTAACAGAGCTATGAATTTTTTGAAAAATAAAAGTTAGTCTAATTTTTAATTGTTTATATCTCGATTAATTTTGCAATAAGAAAAAAATCCTTTGGCACAAAATTCTATCTCCCAAAGTACTACCTTTGTGCAAAATTAAAAAAATTTCTGAGAGATGACTGATCCGCTTCACGTGGAATGACCCATATACATATATGATATATGTATATATATATAATATTACATATAATAATATAACAATAGCAATATTTTGTACAATAAGAATATTTTTAATAATAAAATTATTATATTACTTACATCTGTCATCTTGTCGGTCTTGTATCTTCATACATTTGACATTTCATTAG
>NW_012045098.1:0-483 GCF_000956235.1 Wasmannia auropunctata
TTACTCGAGATCCTGTGTCCTTCCCTGCTAACGACCACAGCACAAGTGTCGCTCGACGGTCCTTCCGGCAGCACGCAGGTTGCGAGACGTCACGGGATCGGCTGATAACGCGCCAATTGGCCCTTGCCCTGCGAGCGCGACGACCGCGAATCGCGGCGTCGCACGTAATCCGATCGCTCGCAGTCGTCGGCGCGGGCTTCAAATTGGGCTCGTGACTCTTCCGGGTATGCAACTCTTGCTCCCATCACTAATCGCTGGAAATAATCTACAGCAGTAAAGGCTCTCGATAACGGGCACCAGCATTAATTGTCTCGGAGAGTAGTACTTAACTGCAGCGTGCTCCGTACTTTCCAGGGCGAGTCAGCCATCTCGAGGTCGGTGTTCTCTTCCTCCCTCTCGCTGGTTGTTAGAGTCGACGATTTTATACACGCCGTTCGACTATACCGCCGATTTGTACCTATGTTACGCTCGTGCGAAAAGAAA
>NW_012045099.1:0-552 GCF_000956235.1 Wasmannia auropunctata
ATTAAATAAGAATCAATCAGCGCAGCGCTAGTTACACACAGACATAGCTTCTCCATCCCCTCTTTCTTTTCGATTACAAAGCGTCTGATTACTGGGATAAGTGAATCCTATTGTTTAGAGATTAATTGAGATTAAGTGAGTTAAAATTATGGCACGAAAACAAAAAAGGAAGACGAATAGGGGCAAAACTCCGCCAAACACTGTTTTAAAACCAACCCTGGAACGTGTGACAATCAATCCCGGGTTTGGGGTTGATTGTCACATTTTCACAGTTTTACTTAAAATTGAGTAACTTATTTGTACAATAACATATTTCAAAATAATATTTTTTTTTTGATAGCTAAGGGATGTAGGTATATTTTGATGTACATAATATTTCAAAATCTTGCATCCACTTTTTTCTAAAAATCACTAATCAAAAACTGTGACAACCAGCCCCGGTCTCCTCTACAACGACTAAATCGATGTATAGAAGGCACAGACATGTCTACTTATCGAAACTGAGTTACAATTAAATGTCTCGACGAGTAGACATGTCCTGTCTCTTATACA
>NW_012045100.1:0-752 GCF_000956235.1 Wasmannia auropunctata
AGAGACAATCTTCATCGCCCTCAAATTCGCGTGTAAGAAGATTCATTTGAACAGAGACGTTTCCGAACTTCGAGGCGTCTCTATTACCGAACCATGGTTCTGCTGGTAGCGGATCCTAAAAAGTCCACATATGCACGGTCTGAGTCTTTGTGCCAGAAGAAGCAACCTTTTTCTTACTTAATATTGCCTACTTAATATTCCGAATAGTAATTTTTAAATAAAAGTTATACAAATACATAGGAGTGTATATAATATTATTATACAAATACATAGAAGTGTAAATAATGTATAAGGGTATAAAGATAGAAAGGTAAAGGAGCGAAGAGCTAAGGCTAATTGTATAATAAGTATTAAAATATTAAAAGAAAAAAGATAGAAAGCATTTTTAGTAAAGGAAGAAAGGGGTGACTTGGTTAAAATTTAATGTAAATAAGTTTCTTTCGTGACTTACCTTTGTTCTAGGAAATAAATATTAATTATATGTATTTATAATGAAATCTATTAATAAATAACTAGCGCTCTAAGTTCCACATGAATTTAGCGATATTTACTAATTTTACTTTTCTTCGTAACGTTTACCTTCACACTTAATTACTAATTTATATTGTTTAACATACTGATGAAAGCTTAATTTATGTTGCAATTAGTAAATCGCCTAAAATTATCTATTTTTCCGAATAATCGCACCTGATATTTTTAAATAATTTTCTTTAGTGTTGCTGATCGAAACATTTTCTTATTTTATTTTATTA
>NW_012045101.1:0-4729 GCF_000956235.1 Wasmannia auropunctata
AGTTATATTTATGGCTTGTGATGGATTACGTAACGTATAATTCTCACTATATTGTTGCATTTTTCTACGTACATCTAGAAAAATTTGAATGATGGAAAAGAAAAGTCTCAGTCAAATTTTAGAGTCAATTCTTTTCTCAAGAAGATATTAACTGCCAAAAAAAAGAGAATTACTCAAGAAAACCTTGACATGTAGTTCTTAAAACTCAATTCGGCGAGAAAGACAATTTTACATAATAATAATAGTCGAATAGTTGTTTTTAAATCTAAAAGCGTTGCATATATGTATATTATTTTAAAACATGAAAAATAATTGGAAAAACTGCAACCCGCATAGGATATAGAAAATAAATGTAAGAAAGAGAATGTTTTGGATGCAATACGTATACTATATTAATGAAAGAAAAACACCCAAGGTTTAATACAATTAACATTGTAAATATATAACAATATTTTATTATATTTTCTAATTTTATTTGCATTACTGTATTCAGTTAGTTAATTTTAGCGACGAATTCTTAATCTGTATTCAGTTAAAGTTACTTGATATTCATCGACAAATTTGTTGTATGATTTATTAGTACTTCTTAAGCTGAATTCGCAAAGAGCTTTTTGCTCCCAATAAATCATAGTTCGAAAATCTTAATAATACCCATATTTCGGCTAATTAAAACTAATCTTAAGATAAATAATAACAGTGCCCATATTCCGTTAATTTAAAAATATGTCTTTGAAAAACATTTATTATAGTTATGAAATAGACATCGAGAAACCCCGTCTGCTAAAGTTTTAGCGCCGTAACTTATTTTTCTTCTCTTCCCAGTCCCATCTTTCTTTTCCTTTATGGAAGACGTTCATTTGCGAGTTTTTATCGATATTTAGATAATTGTACTTTCCGCGTAGTGAATCAGTCACCGGTAACCACATATTTGTAACAGGCGTTGGATTTCTAAATCAGATTAAAAATTACTTATTATTATGTGATTAATAAACTTGAAATATCGTGATTAAAAAGATATGTCTAAAGTTTGAAAAGGAGAAATTAAATTTCACATATACCCTGTTTTAGCAAAATCCGTCCACATTTGCGTTAAGCAGTTTATTATTTTATAGTCTTCCGAATCAACTGCAGGTGGTGGCATACCGAGATCTTTCATCACATTAAAATAAAACAAGTATGCCAATTCCTCGCCATGAGACACACCTATAAAATATTTTGTCATTCAACTATCAATTAAACTGATAAATTAATCTTTTTGAAACTTAAAAAGACAATTTATTTTCTAAATTAAATACTATAAAACAGAATTAATTTTGTATTTTTAAAATCATATACAATAATATATGTAGAATTATTTTATGTTGCTGTTTTGATATTAGCGTTTTCATACAAAAAGATCGATTTTGCTGGAAAATCTAAAAATTTTCCTGGATACAGATTTGAAAATAATTTTTATTGTACCATCAAAATAATTTTGTTGGAAAGTCAAACTGATTGCTAGAATATCATAATGTATTACAGTAATGCTTATTATTTTTGAGTTTCCAACAAAATTATTTTCAGAACAAATATTTTTTTTGGTTTCTCAGCAAAATTGTTCTTTCCGTGTATAAAATTAGAAATGAATTTTTAGAATCTTAATTTATTTAGTGATAATACCTGGAATGTGAATATCTAATATTTTTCTCAACGGAGACGTTTCGCTTTCATACGAATATTGATACAGATATGTTGCTTTCTTATCATTTTTCAACTTTGTCTGAATATCCACTACTTCCATTATACCACGAGTGAAATATTCATCGCTAATAAAATCAACACAATTTATTAGTGTTTCCTCTGACACTGCTTTGTCACCAAAATACAAAGAGCGCAATTCTTCGACTGTAATTGGCAGTGTAGATAATGTTCTAGGTAATATGATGCTCTTGAAATCGGAATCAACTTTTTTAAGCTGCTCTTTAGTTATGTCTGAAATAATTTTAAAAACATTTAAATATTGTTCGTTATACATTGTCGCATGTTTAATAAATAATGAATTAGTTAATAAACTTGTTTTTCAAACTAAGTACATTTGTCAAAACATTTAAAAATATTTAAAATATTTAAAATATGGTTGAAAAGAATTCTTCGTGTAGTATGTATAATAGATACTTTAGTATTAAATTACGTTTGTCTCAACACATTATACGATAAACTTAAATAATTATATAAAAGTAAATAAGTATATAAAATGGATAATAAAAGTAACGTCAATTTAGAACAAAAATGTTTTGCTCTGGTGTATAATTACGATTTTTACATATTCATACGAAAATCATGGTTTAATACAATTTACTAATTTTATGTAGACATATGTATGTACAATATTCATAATAATTTTACTTAAATTTTATTTAATTGTAAACGTTGACAGTGTATGTTTATTAAATCATTAAACAAATGCCATATTATTTTTAACAGAAAACATTTTATGAAAATTCGAAGCGATTAAATATATTTAATGAATTCAAAAACAAAACTTACGCCCGTGAAAGTTACCGCATACAATGGTAGATCCCTCGCGACTGGTAAAACCCAAAATTAATGGTACTTTAGCCCCGCGACTCATGAATGTTTTTGGATTTTCCGGGAAAAATGGATTCGATGATTCGTGATCCACCGTGGGTGTAAATATCAAGCTGTACGCTTGACGTTCCTGTGGGAAAAATATGATTAAAGAAAGTATTTTATTTGCACAATTTCTAGTCTGTATAGTGCATAATCTACTGCACTCGTAAAATTACAATCAAATGTTCAGGTAATTACTGCTTCTGTCAGGAGATGTTTCTGTTCCGTCTCTCTGAGCTTTTTGGCATCGATTGTTTTAAGAAACTCGTAAGCGATTTTTGGATCTGCGGTCGCTTTTCCGAGTTTCTCCGCGAGCCGAAATCCTTTGTTCATTGAATGTGGTTCTCTTTCAGTAAAGGCCCAAGGACATCTTACGACTCCACTTTGTGCTATTGCTTTATGAAATAAACCTGTAAAACAATTGTAAACAAATTATTTCTTTACAGTTTGTTAACATAAAATCTTTCTGTCTTCTTCTTTTGTAATTTATAAACAGAGTCTATGCGCGCTTATGTTTATTAATTTCTAAATTTTGTAATAAGTAATTGATTACTGATAATCTCTTTCTCTCTTTCTCTCTCTCTCTCGATAAGTTGTTGTTTTATAAATTTTAACATGTTATTAATATGACTTTATAATAACTTTATTGAAATTTTAATTCAACATTCAAAAACTACAAATAAAAGGTTTTGAAACATATGTCTGATTTGAAATTAATTAAAGGAAAGCACATATTTATTAGCTGTTTAGTAGATTCGGAAATTTTTATTTTTTGATATATAAACATAATAGTATTTGAATATTTCCGTTGTGAGAAATGAAACAGAGCAAATTATGAATAAATTCATTGTTAAGTGGGATTGGATTTGAGGATTTTAAGTTATTGTGTATCAATAAGAAAGTTTATATCGAGAAAATACATTTACCTGTCGCTAACGGAGATAGAGTTAGACAATGTACGATGGCTCCACCAGCACTTTCACCGAAAATAGTAACATTTTCTGGGTCTCCTCCGAACTGTGATATATTTTTCTGGACCCATCGTAACGCCATGACCACATCTTTCATCCCTTGATTACCAGTTGCCACTTTGTCGTACAGATTTAGGAAACCTAGTGTCACATACGTTAATGTACTTTTAGTCAAAATTGATATGCCTTAATTAAAAATATACTATTATTTTATTATATCTAAAGTAATCCGCGCTAGTGTTTGTCTTCAATATTCGGCAAATTTTCTTATATGAAGAAAAAATAAATAAAACATAAACGTTTGTATGAACGTAACCGCGCGCGTATGAACGGAAACGTAAACGCAATATTATGAACATATTGTGAATTTAATTTTCTGTACGAATTATCTGCCTTTTGTAGTTTATATAGAGTCTGTATTTTTGGAATATTTAACAATTTTTTTGACAATGTATGATATGACAAGTGTCAATATCTCCAATTGACTCGTTCAGAATAGAGAAAATTCGAATAGTCACTAAATAAAAACGCCAGACACAAATAGTATGCAACAATGATTATGCATTTTGCATAATCAAGTAACGAGTAACGTACCTAGAACACCTAGTCTATAATTCAAGGTAACCAAAACTACGTCTTTCGGTATGATGTAATCAGGACCGTAAAAGAATGCATCACCGGAACCCAAATAGAAAGCACCGCCGTGTATCCACACCATTACCGCACGCTTCTTCGAAGGTTCGATTTTCGTAGTGTACACATTTAAATAGAGACAATCTTCATCGCCCTCAAATTCGCGTGTAAGAAGATTCATTTGAACAGAGACGTTTCCGAACTTCGAGGCGTCTCTATTACCGAACCATGGTTCTGCTGGTAGCGGATCCTAAAAAGTCCACATATGCACGGTCTGAGTCTTTGTGCCAGAAGAAGCAACCTTTTTCTTACTTAATATTGCCTACTTAATATTCCGAATAGTAATTTTTAAATAAAAGTTATACAAATACATAGGAGTGTATATAATATTATTATACAAATACATAGAAGTGTAAATAATGTATAAGGGTATAAAGATAGAAAGGTAAAGGAGCGAAGAGCTAAGGCTAATTGTATAATAAGTATTAAAATATTAAAAGAAAAAAGATAGAAAG
>NW_012045102.1:0-954 GCF_000956235.1 Wasmannia auropunctata
CGTGTGCTCTTCCGATCTAATAATAGTTAATAAATATATGGAAGTATAAAAGTTAAAAATATATATTGAAAAATATATAAATATATAAAGATAAAAAGGTACAGGAGTGAGGAGCTAAGGCTTAATAAGTAAAAGCTACGCTAACTAAGTAAAATATTATAATAAAAGATATATATGTATATAAAGTATCAAGAATTTTTAGTGAAGAAACGAATGGATGACTTGGTTAGATTTAATGTAAATCAAGTCTCCTTCCTGACTTACTATATTGTAGGAAATAAATATTAAATATATGTATTTATAATGAAAGCAATTAAAAGCTAACTAACGCTCTAAGTTTCGCATGAATTTGATATTTAATCTATGTTATTATTTTTTCAACGAATTAATAAAGTTTTATTAATCGTTTTATTAATTTTATCGTCTAATCGTAATTTTTTCAAAGAATTTATTTTTCTTTTTATTTTATTTTCTTATGTGCGATAAACGATTAGATAAACTAAAACTGAAATTAACCTCTCGATCAAAATCATTTAAGATAATGGAACTATATGTTTTCTTACTTTGAATCTGAGTTCTCCAATTGGAGGTTTCGCGTATGGTATTCCTCGAAAGGCGATATAGTTATTGCCATAAACACTTTTCTCTACGACACCAATTAACTTTCCCTCCTGTACGCGTATTTCGACTCTGTTGTTGTCCATGATGAACGATTAACAACCACTGGACGAATGACGAGTGTGTTAACAATTTTTTTGTTTATATAATCTGTTGATTTGCACATGTATGTGTTTTCTTAACAGATAAGAACAATCTTAGATTGGATGAGATTGGAAATATCTGAATTGGTTCGATAAAGTTATATTTATGGCTTGTGATGGATTACGTAACGTATAATTCTCACTATATTGTTGCATTTTTCTACGTACATCTAGAAAAATTTGAATGATGGAA
>NW_012045103.1:0-509 GCF_000956235.1 Wasmannia auropunctata
TATTGTTAGCAACTCAATCCGACAAGTTGCAAGAAACACTGGATGTATTCAATTCCTTCCATGAACGCATGCAATTTACTATGGAAGAAAGCGAGAATGATCGTATCAATTTCTTAGAAGTCACTGCTATTGTTTCCAACAACAAAATCCATTTTGACTTATTTAGAAAGCCTACCTTCTCGGGCAGATTCATCAATTTTCACTCACATCATCCTCTCACCCATAAAAAAGGCGTCATTTTTGGTTTGGTTGACAAAGTCATACTACTCTCAAATCCATGCTATCACGAAAAGAATTTGAGGGATATTATACATATTTTATTGAATAATTGTTTTCCATTACCATTTATTTTTAATACCATTAAGTCCAGATTAAAATCTCTATTCAATAGTAAAAAACAAGACTCAAGAACTAACAACGCTATCAAAAAAATGTTCATTTTTCCGTATATTAATGGTATATCAGAAAAGTTCTTAAGGATTGCTAAGAGTTGCAATATAAAAACTGGA
>NW_012045104.1:0-317 GCF_000956235.1 Wasmannia auropunctata
ATCATCGGCGTGCAACCGCTTGATATATCGAACTTGATCTTGTTACCCTTCTCGCCACAATTAGAGGAATAACTTTTCCACGGTGGAAAGTCAGCAAATCGCACGCGAGCACGTATCTCGTGCGTGTTGCAGGATTACGTGGCCGATATGTTATTAATAGTATATATATATATACATATAATATGTGCAACAGAATCGACAATGAACGATTTTAATCTCGTTAAATATATACACTTATGAGACAAACGAAGGCTAAGAATAAGCTGTTACGCATTGCACGATTCAAAAGTATCTTTATTTTAATAATACGATCGGAA
>NW_012045105.1:0-880 GCF_000956235.1 Wasmannia auropunctata
TGGCGAAAAATGCTGCTGATAACAGAGGACAAAGGAACACAGAAAGAACAATTTTGCTGGATCCAGATCTGAAAATAATTTTGGTTCAATAATCAAAATAATTTTGTTGGAAACTCAAAATAATTGCTAAAATATTAAAACATTTTATAGCAATACTTATCATTTTTAACATTCCAACAAAATTTTTTGATGATTCAACAAGAATTAATTTTCAGATCTATATTCGGCAAAATTTTTAGACCTTTTAACAAAATTGTTCTTTCCGTGAAACCATAAAAAATAAAAAAAGCCGTATTAAAACAATATCAATCTCGAAGAGAACTGAGAAACAAAAGATTTTGATTTAACGGCTCTTGGAAAATTCAAAACAGTTTTTAACATTTATTCTCTTATGATTTCTCTGCCAAATTATATCTTAATATATTATATATTTATATACATTATTAACATTATTTTCATTAATATAATATACAATATGTAATTTTCTATATGATTAGATGTATTAATATTAATAGATGTACGTGCTTTTTTACGTCAAATATCTCATAATATATTTTGCATATTAATATTGTATCGTATATAATAAATGAATATCACCATTTTTTAATTGAGTGACGTTCTCGTTCTTTGATATCATTAGAAGCACAACAATGATTTTTTTTTTTTTTTTTAGAGAGAGTTCTTTAATCGTCCCGATCTGCCGCATCAATCATCACTCCGATCAAACACGGACGCTAAAAGAATAACGCGAAGAATCGAGTTATGATAAATGATGTATCCTCCCGAATTCCGCGGCCCTCGGCGAGCACGGCGCGGAAGACCGAGATGCGTCAAGAGATTTATCGCGATACCTTTTTGGACCACTGTAATTTCGCAAGAA
>NW_012045106.1:0-1640 GCF_000956235.1 Wasmannia auropunctata
GTTCTTGAATATTGCGGGTCATAGTATTGATATTTCTGTCAATTCGCTTACCCAGTCCGGGGCACCCATCCCCGGACGAGCACTGCAACATAAAAGAAAGTCGTGAAGAGAAATATCGGGGACGAATTATATGCTTCATTTCCGGGCACGTATATACATATTGTGGCACGCGAAATCGTGGCAAACTATAGTTTGCCCGTCTATCCAAACGCGATGATTCATACGCGCCGGCAGTGAATAAATACGTAGATGACGGTATGACGAGTAAGTCATAGTTATTAATGCTCTTATCATTGGCGCGGTCACTCGCGGTGGACACAGCGTGAAAATAATTTGCCGATTTATAATTCTGATGTGTCCAAAGGTGGAACCAGACCAAACAAATAAACACGCGAACAATTTTGTTTCAATAAGTATGCGTATAGTCTCGCGACGTTCGTATTTGATCGGTTTGAATTCGGCTTAAGGTAATACCAGTGACTGGACATGTATCTATATCGGGACATCTATATCGTAAACATAAAATTTATTAACCTCAAATGCTTTGTTTATAATTTGATAATATCAATTTAGTTGTAAAAATATTTAAAGTTTACAATTAAATTGTAATATTATGAAAAAATAAGCATTTAAAAATAAGTTTTTACGCGTCCCGATATAGACACATGTCCAGTCACTGATACATTTACCTTAATATATCTCGAGACATGCATCAGACTCGCTTAAGTCGTCCAGCGATTGCATAATCGGCGTCTATAACACTATATGACCGGGAAAAAGAATAATGGGCTATTTCCACTAAGAAGAACTGACCTGGTCAACAGTGCGACAATCAACACCACGTAACAGACTTTCCTGACCATTTTCGTTAAGAGATTCTTCTCCGGATCTCCGCCGATCGGAGCAGGCAGGCGTAGAACGGAAAAGTGGAGTCGCGCGCTTCCTTCCGCGAACGTAAGCACGTAAGTTATACTTACTTAAAAGAGATCCGGTTAGATTACGTCGTTACACAAGCGGATATCGCACAAGCGCCTTATTTCGCGTGCAATATTGCACCTAGCGCTGCTAACGTTCTGCCGCGCCACACAGTTTCACTGCACCTATATACAGACATTCACGGGTAACGATGTTATCGAAGCCGCTACGTACGAGGCCATGTACATACGTATTCACACGTCGCACTATAGTCCGGCAATAGAAGAAACGAAGTCTTTAAGAAAAAGAGAATCCTTGGGATTGTTAGAATGCATGCACGGAAAGAATTTTGCTGGATCTAAAAATAATTTTTGTTCAATAATCAAAATGATTTTGTGCGAAAGTTAAAATGATTGCTAGAATATTAAAACGTTTTATAGCAATGTTTATAAGGTTTTAACATTCTAACAAATTATTTTGATGATTCAACAAAAAATTATTTTCAAATCTGTATTCAGCAAAATTTTTAAACCTCTCAAGTAAATCGTTCTTTCCGTAATGGAATCGTTGGATAACGTCATTGGCGAAAAATGCTGCTGATAACAGAGGACGAAGGAAACACAGAAAGAACAATTTTGCTAGATCCAGATCTGAAAATAATTTTGGTTCAATAATCAAAATAATTTTGTTGGAAACTCAAAATAATTGCTAAAATATTAAAACAT
>NW_012045107.1:0-392 GCF_000956235.1 Wasmannia auropunctata
TTTTTCCTCTATTTTGATATAATTCCTATGCTTGTATATTAATTTTATTTCTCTCAGTAAAGTTTTAAAGGAAAAAGTAGCTTCTGGGGTAAATAATGACAATTTTTAGTTGGGTTAATAATAACAATTCAAAAAGCTTTTTTAATATTTGAATATTATTTTTCTAATTCATTTGGGATAATATAAGATTAGTTACAAGGCAAGATCCAGAATAAATGTGATTTTCAATGAGAAATACTAGCAAATAACGTTACTACTATTATTTATCATTTAGCACTATTATTTATTTATAAATAAAAATTTACATATGGCAGAGTATTGAAATTAATATAAATTACCATATCTAATCAAAATGTCAAAAAAAAGATCGATTAGGAGTTAAGAATTATGTA
>NW_012045108.1:0-754 GCF_000956235.1 Wasmannia auropunctata
AGTTCAGACGTGTGCTCTTCCGATCTATATTTGTTTTTGAACAATTTTTATTTGTTAAAATAATATTTTTGGTTTAGGAAGAATGTAACGTACAATACTTTTTTATATACTTGGCGTAATCTTTTTCTTTTTTTAAAAAAGAGTTTTGGTAGGATTATTAGAATGTATAAATATTAACATGATTAATAAATGCTTTAACAGTTTAATTGACAGATCTCTACATCCTATTATTTTATATAATTCTAAACTTAAACTAAACATTAAAATAAACGTAATAGATAAAATTTAAAGAAGCTATATAACAAATAAATATTAGTCGTAAGGAATGGGGAGCAAATAGTGTCACTTTATTAAATTTCTCTTCTTGCCCGCGTCTATTTTACCACTACTCATTAATAGAAAGACAGTTTTCAAGCATCTAATCATCTTCTGAAAAAGCAGTAAAAATCAAAAGCAGTAAAATCAAAAACTAGCGGAGAAGTTTAAACTTTTGCGTTCGTAAAATCAGATAAAACCTGGATTTTTCTTTGATATATGTATATGTAAAGTTATATTTTTTTAATTGCTGAATCGTTGAATGAGATTTAAGTGATTTAACTTATTCTATATTATATGCGGCTTTTTCCTCTATTTTGATATAATTCCTATGCTTGTATATTAATTTTATTTCTCTCAGTAAAGTTTTAAAGGAAAAAATAGCTCCTGGGGTAAATAATGACAATTTTTAATTGGGTAATAATAACAATTCAAAAAG
>NW_012045109.1:0-2896 GCF_000956235.1 Wasmannia auropunctata
TTTATTTAAAGGAATTAAAAATGAGCAAGCACAAACTTTCGATAGTAGACGATACATTGGAAACACTCGGAACACCAAAAGAATACCAACGGTTGCGTAATTGGATAATTCGAACAATAATCGGATGGATTGTGTTATCTTTGTTAATGGATTTTAAAAACTTCGAGACTTTCAAGATGCTTTGATGGTTTCAAGTTTGATAGATCGATAGATCGATTTAACATGCTTTTTTTATTGTTAGATATAAAAATTTTGTCAGTTAACATTATTATTATAAAACACGCACTATAAATCAGTCTAAATATAAAAATTAAATTATATTCATTATTACATATAGAAATGTACAAAATACACTCCGCGTCAAAATTAAAGAATCTATTCTGATCGCTAAAAATAGGCAAATTTCAAAAGAGTGTAACTTTGTTCAAAAATGATCGTAACAGAATGACCAAAAAAACATTTCACAGCATAAAATCTCTACTTTCAAAATCCATAATTCATTAAATGACTTACAGATTCTTTACAAAGCTGCACGGATGCAAATGGAGATGCATCAAATCTAAAATTTTTTTATAATATTAAATTTGCGACGTTCGTTGGAGTAAAATAAAAATCGCATACATATGCGAATTACAGCGTTCAAAAGCGTAAATCTTTATTTTTAATTTGCGTACTCAATTAGCATTGTGCAATTTTTTTTCATCGAGTTACTCAACATTGAAGTAAAAATGGTCATTTTTGCTTTTGTAATAAAAAAATGATAAGTTACAATAAAATCTTTCAAAAGTATTTACAATTTAGCCTTTATACTTTTTATATCGATTTTAAAGAATCTTTTGTTGATTTTTTACGGAGTTATATGAAAATAAAAACGCGATACACTTTGTTACAAATTTTGTAAGATTCGACATAAATTAAAAATCGCACACAAATGCAGATTACAGAATTTGAAAGCGTATATCTTTAATTTGCGTACTCGATCAGCTTTGCAATTTTTTTTTACCGAGTTATTCAATACGAAAGCAAATATGGTCATTTTTACTTCAATGTTAAGTAACTCGGTGAAAAAAAATCGCACAATGCTGATCAAGTGCGCAAATTAAAGGAAAAGGTTCACGCTTTCGAACGCTGTAAGTCGCATTTGTATGCGATTTTTATTTCACTCCATGGAACTTCGCAAATTTAGCAAAAAAATTGTAGATTTGATGCAGCTTTATTATTGCATCCGTGTAGCTTTGTAAAGAATCTGTAAGTCATTTAATGAATTATGGATTTCGAAAGTAGAGACTTTACAGTGTGAAATACTTTTTTGATTATTCTGTTACGATCATTTTTTACAAAGTTACACTCTTTTGAAATTTGTAGCAAACAGAAGGAGAATATGATCCTTTAATTTTGGCGTGGAGTGTACAATATATGTCTCCAAAGACATATAAAATACATTAAATTATAACAAATAAAAAACAAATTCTAATTTAGTATGTGACTTTAATTGCTATATAATAATTAATACACATAAAATATATTTATATGATATATAAATATATATGTATAAGTCTTAATTTTAATTAAAGGTGTAATTATATTTTTCCGTTAAATTCAGACACACAAGCTCGAGGTTTCAACGACTCAACGAGCGTATTTTTATACTTTATTCTGATCTGTTAGAAGACTTAGAAGACAACGCAGATTGTACCAGAAGACAAAATCAATTGATTTTAGTCAATCAGCAGAAAACAGAAACTAAAAAACGCATGCAATATATGTGGATTATAATGTAATTTAAGAAAAATTATAGCATACTTACACACAAATTTTAACTTTAATTGTGCAAACTTATCGTACATTTTTTAGCAGACTGTAAATTATAATATTTAAATGAAATTCTACTTTAAAAACTTTTTATGCTTAGACCTTCTTGTACGTGTCTTTGTGATTTATTTAATTATAACAATTTAATTACAGGCACGTCCACTTACAGTTATCCTTTATATCACGGAAACTGAACAAAATATTCAGTCTACAAATGTCACTACAAATGTTATGTTATTTTGTAAGCATTCTAAAAGATTGTCGCTAAATGTATTCGATCTCTTTAGAGAAAAATGCTGTAATAATGAGACTTTCTGGAGTTAATTCAGCCATTGCACTTTTTTGTGTGGACTTCGCTGCGATTAATATCATAATTTTCACCCTAAATCATATCTGTCAAACTGTCTACTATAAGGTATAATAAATAATAATATTAAGGAAATCTCATTAATATTTAATATTGACTATAGTATCTGTTTGAAATATCTGATAGATAATAATAGAAATAGATTTAAATTTTAGTGAAATTTTATCTGATTTTATAGTAAAGTTATCGTTTCTATCAGACTCACATTGAGCTATTATAGAGAAGTTATTTATTTTTATTGTTTCTTAATAGTATATCTTACTTAAACATTAAATACACTTAAATACAAATTTAAACGTGTATGTTTCTTTTTAGATAATTATTACCGAGTTATCTAATCCAAACTGACAATGAGAGCAAATTATGATTTGTTATATATTTTATTATATTTGTAAGAAATATTAAAATTATATTTTAAATAAAAGACACAACATTTATAAAATTAAAATATTACATAACAAATCATACATAAACTAAAAACATTGTACGATAATATCAATTTTGACTAAATATACATATATGGTCAAAGATAAACATTACTTAAAATGACTTTTAAATTATATATTGAATAGATTAAAGAAAGATAACAAATCTGATATTTACGAACCAAAATCACGATAACATTGTATAGATTTCTTCTTATATAATTCTATCGGATCTTTTAAACAGGAATGATATGCACTAATAGGATACGCAACAATTTTGCTACAATTAAAT
>NW_012045109.1:12905-14723 GCF_000956235.1 Wasmannia auropunctata
TTGAATTATCTCACTAATAAACGCCATAAATATCTTATTAATTAAATAACGTTAATGTACAAAAAAACTTTTTACAATAAATAGGACAATATTATTAAAATAAAATATCATTTTGCCAAATATGACAATAAAAGACATAAACTGATTGTGTAATATTGTAAATTTGTTTCAATAGATTTGTTACAAACTCTCCCGACTAACTTTTACCTAAGCTTTGGCTTCTTTACTATTCCGGTAAGCACTAGGCCCGGATAAATAGTAGTGAATTTAACTGATGATTTTCCATTACTTAATGCACGTAATTCCTCAGATACAGCTTCCATCATTGCTACAATACATACATCAAAATATGTAAGAAAAGCGTACTTTACAATTAGATATAATAACATGTTATACTATCAGCGTGCTGCTACGTATAATTATGTATAATAAATGTATATATATATTTTTTCTTAATTTGTGTGTGTGTTTGTATATGTGTGTATACGTATATTAATGTTTATTCATCTTCATCAGTATAGTTTATATTCCTTTATAATATAATATTTTATTATTTATGTCGTAATATTGTTAAATATGAGATAAATTACTTTTGATTGCGCTTTTCGAAGGGCAATAGGTTGTTCCATAAGGGCCTCCAAAAAATCCTAGTATTGATGAAATTGCTACGACATGACCGTGATTTTTTTCTATCATACTTGGCAAGAATGCTCGTAATGTCTGAAAATAGTTCCTTTGTAAATAATAAAAGTTTAGTTACATGCTTGTTCAAATCGTATTCAAAGAACAAACGGCAAGCTAATGCAGTTATATTTCCAAAAATGATAAATTTTATTGAGTTTTGTGTATCACGAGGTTTCAACAAGAAAACAGATTCAAATATTTTTTCCAATTTTAATATATTATAACACATAATTTTGATGACGCTTTAAAAAATTAAATTCTTTAAAAGAGATTTTTGAAAAATACGAAAGGTAAGTAAGGCAGATAGGAATCCGCACAATTATTGCTACGCAATATTTAAATTATATAAAATCCACTTTATTCTCATATAATAGTCAAACGTTTTGACTCTCATTTTTAGCCATCCTCAGTGACATTCAACGACTCTTGTTCTTTTTTTCTTACATATGCACTTTTCCACGGTTAATGAGTGAGGAAGTAGTTATCGGGACCTCCGATTGCTGTCCATGCAGTTGAAGGGCTGCATGGTAAGTATAGACCCTCGAACGTAGTAAAACGCTCAGTTTGCATATTTGCAGCAATAAAATTAAATAAATAACAGTAATAAATAAATAAAAAATAATAATGTATAAAACTGGGTCAGAATTAAAATTAAAAAGAAAGTCGAGCAAGAGATAAAACTGATATCGTCGCAATTAATTGTACACGTCAAAGTCCGCGACTTTTTCTTAATGTGCGTAAGAATACTTATACAAACTCTTATTTTAATTTATGTTACAATATATTTAAAGCAAAAAAACACATGGATCCGTTTTCTCGATTATTACAGGGTGGACCATTTTAATTCATCCAGTTGAATATCTCGAAAAATAAGCACACTAGGAAAAAATGTTTCAGACAAAAGTTGTAGGGCTTCGAGGGGGACATAAGATGATAACATTGGTTTGACCCTGAGTGGCGTCGTCAAGGTCAGGACAAGGTCACATTGAATTTTTTAAATGGGACCCCCAATTTTTCATTACATGTTCTTATAGCACGCCTTGAGAACTTTCCAAAACACATAAATAAAATATTTTGTTATGAAATAAATCTTGAGTTATGAAGCTTGAAAGTTGGAGTACTGTCTGCGTTAGC
>NW_012045109.1:16490-17457 GCF_000956235.1 Wasmannia auropunctata
TGTGTGCCTTGTCGACTCAGTCGCACGCACGCACGCACGCACGCACGCACGCACGCACGCACTTAATACACATATGTGTCAGTAATATATAAAAATAATAAATCAAAGAAACTTACTGACTCATACTGATGTATTTATGACTTTAGCAAATTCAACCCGCTCTAATTGTTCGTTGATGTAGTTGAAGATTGATATTTACCCAAATTTGAAACAATCGTATTATTACAAATTTGTAATTCATATGGTACATTGCCATAATTAAATTTAGCATTTTTAGGTGGTCGAGTCAATACACCGTCTAAATGTACAATCTGTGATTATAAAAATTGGAAATGTATATTATATACAATATACTGATAAAATTCTGGCGTACATATGAAAATGTGTACATATAAATATTTACATAATTTAACTTTATATGGTGTATAATTCTGTCTATATTTTCGTTCCAGGTAACGATTTGTACTCGTTTACCATTTTCATTATTTAAGTAAAATTTAAAATATTTATGTTCTTGTTTATCTTCAATCAAACGAGGAGCCTCCATTTTATCTACATAACCGATTATCTCGCTATAAAGGTTCACATTATTAAAATATAAAATATAATTTTTAAATATATTTCTGAATAAATATATTTAAAAAAATCTATTAAAAAAAACTCTGAGAACTTTCGGAGATAATGAATTTTCTCCCAAAAAATTGCTATTTTTCAACGTTTGTTTATTTGTATAAACAAAATCACCCATGATTTCGAATTATTGCACATCGATTATCTTATTCTTCAATGTATAACTGCAGATACCAAAACACAAAAAAAAGTTCGAAAATTGAGTAAAAACTAATTATTCAGAAAATGGTTATGGAAAAGGTGACATTCCACAATGCTACCATGCTTGAAAGGGTTAAATTACTAATATACTAATGTTATATTAATTAATAATTATCGGTAATTTTTATAACTTTTT
>NW_012045110.1:0-524 GCF_000956235.1 Wasmannia auropunctata
CATAACGAATCCTCGTCAGAGTTCCATTCCGAACGACGTTCAAACACATGCACGCCTTCGGGAAGATCAGGATCCCCGGAAGGATCCCTTAACTCTCCGATGAAACTATTTTCGCCTTCATCGGTCGGAAAATACTTCAATACCTCGTCCGGTATCGGCACTACATTGCCATGATCGTCCGGGACCTCTTCGAATTCGCCACCCGAGGGCACGAGCAAGGCGGCTAGGTCCGGCGTGGACTCGGCCTCCGCCATATCTAGAACACCGCGACAAGAAATAAAAACAAAAAACAAAAAAAAGGGGGAGGAATAAAAGGATAAAATGAAAAGATATCACTCACCCAATGAATCAGACGTCTCACGCATAACGTCTTCCCACATTACAGTGGACAGAGAGGAGATCGACTTCAGATCTTCCTCCGCCACGGGTACGCGATCACCGACCTCTGGTAAGGGTATACCCCACATGTCGGATACGTCGCCGTCATCCTCCTTCTCACCCTCGCACTTAAATAAATTTTTCTT
>NW_012045111.1:0-1633 GCF_000956235.1 Wasmannia auropunctata
ACCGAAGCCTGCCAATTAATTACGATCACGTACTAGTTCTTCGCAAATCTTCTTACTATTAAGGTAACAATAAGGTAACTCATTTATATTCCTCGCTAAAGCTCTAGATATTTAAAGATAATAATCAACCACTTATTCTTCGGATTACCATTTTATAATTTTCATTGATAAATTGCATTGCCTATCCAACCATTGAAATACTTTATATTCAATCATTTAATCAAATAGTAGTTTTGTTCGATTTCAATTAAAGTTACGTTTTACAATTATCATATTACTACTGTTATTGCTTATTATCAAGTTCTATCTCGCAATAAATATACATATATATATATATACCCATATATTCAATTTCCTATACTCATTGTCTTATGTACAATTGTATTTTGTTCTAATATATATATATATACATATACATACACATATTCAGTGATATAATTCATCATTTCCTACTTCCTCACCATTATCATTGATAATCGATATTTTATTCACTTAATTCTTATTTCACTGTGTCACATTGCGAATTATTATATCGAAATATTACTATTGAGTACAATTATTAATGATTGCACGGTTTCGTTATTATAATATGATATCATTGTTATTTAGCATGTCGTTATAATATTCATAACTACTCAAGTAGTATTACTTTTCTTTCATTCAAACATTATCATATTATGTTTCGTGCTATATTCTCAAATCTTACAAGGAAGTACGAAACCTCACTTAATTAATAATCATATGTTCTTTGCATATCTTTTCTATATATATTAGAACAAAATATAATTGTGGATAAGACAGATGAATACAGGGAATTGAATATATGAGTATATATTTATATATATATTGTAGCGAGGTAAAACTTGATAATAAACGATAGTAGTAGCAATATAATAATAATAAAACGTGATTGTAATTGAAATCAATCAAAACTATTCTTAGATTAAATGATTGAATATAAAATATTACAAGTTTTGTAAAATATATGAATTTATGTATATATTTGTATAATGGTTGAATAGGCAATGCAAACTTATCAATGAAATTTATAAAATGGTAATTCGAAGAATAAGTGGTTGATTATTATCTTTAAATTTCTAGAGCTTTAGCGAGGAATATAAGTGAGTTGCTTATTGTTACTTAATAGTAAGAAGATTCGGCGAGGAACTAGTATGTGGTCGTAATTAATTGGCAGGCTTCGGTGGACCAGAGCGTTGTTCGAAGAAGATTCGGCGAAGAACTGGTAATGAACTGGCAAGACTTAGAAGTTTCGAAACAACGTCCGGACTCAGCGAATAATTCTTTCTAACTGCTTTAGAACGACTGCACTAAAACGTCTGTACTTGATGATGGATCTTTTTAGACTGCTTAACACGTCTATACTTGATGAGTGGCTTTTTCCAACTGCTTGGCAAAACGTCTGTACTGTTCGGGAGTCGATTTTTAACTGCGCGGCCCGCTCGGTCGCCTACCTGCATTTCGGCTCGGCGCGCGGCCGCTGCTGCAAGACAATAGAATGTCTTCTGCGCATGTCAATTAAGCGTTACGCTATGAGATTACTCGCTCTTATATGCGAGAATATAATTTAATAAAGGAATCTTATAATTATAATATAGAAAGATCAATTTTAAAA
>NW_012045112.1:0-527 GCF_000956235.1 Wasmannia auropunctata
TTAAAAATCGACTCCTGAACAGTTCAGACGTGTCAAGCAGTTGCAAAACAGTTGAAAGAATCACTCGCCGAATCCAGACGTTGTCTCGAAACTTCTAAATCTTGCCAGTTCATCACTGTTTCTCCGCCGAATCTTCTTCGAACAACGCTCTGGTCCACCGAAGCCTGCCAATTAATTACGATCACGTACTAGTTCTTCGCCGAATCTTCTTACTATTAAGGTAACAATAAGCAACTCATTTATATTCCTCGCTAAAGCTCTAGATATTTAAAGATAATAATCAACCACTTATTCTTCGGATTACCATTTTATAATTTTCATTGATAAATTGCATTGCCTATCCAACCATTGAAATACTTTATATTCAATCATTTAATCAAATAGTAGTTTTGTTCGATTTCAATTAAAGTTGCGTTTTACAATTATCATATTACTACTGTTATTGCTTATTATCAAGTTCTATCTCGCAATAAATATACATATATATATATATATACCCATATATTCTAATTTCCTATACTCATTGT
>NW_012045113.1:0-581 GCF_000956235.1 Wasmannia auropunctata
ACATATTCTTCACGATTATAAAATGATCTTTCTATATTATAATTATAAAATTCCTTTGTCAAATTATATTCTCGCATATAAGAGCGAGTAATCTCATAGCGTAACGCTTAATTGACATGCGCAGAAGACATTCTATTGTCTCGCAGCAGCGGCCGCGCGCCGAGCCGAAATGCAGGCGACCGAGCGGGCCGCGCAGTCTAAAAAGATCCCTTGCCAAGTCAAGTCGTTTTCTAAGCAGTTAAAAATCGACTCCTGAACAGTTCAGACGTGTCAAGCAGTTGCAAAACAGTTGAAAGAATCACTCGCCGAATCCAGACGTTGTCTCGAAACTTCTAAATCTTGCCAGTTCATCACTGTTTCTCCGCCGAATCTTCTTCGAACAACGCTCTGGTCCACCGAAGCCTGCCAATTAATTACGATCACGTACTAGTTCTTCGCCAAATCTTCTTACTATTAAGGTAACAATAAGCAACTCATTTATATTCCTCGCTAAAAGCTCTAGATATTTAAAGATAATAATCAAACCACTTATTCTTCGGATTACCATTTTATAATTTTCATTGATAAATTGCATTGCCTAT
>NW_012045114.1:0-401 GCF_000956235.1 Wasmannia auropunctata
CTATTTTTAAAAGGAAGTCTCAACGGATCTATATAACTTTCCACGAAGATTCCGTTAAGATTTCATAATAGAAACAACACATGTACACCATATGGAAAGTCATAAACCCGGCTATTGTTAAACTGCTGCAACGACTTTCCCTTTGGTCCTTTATAAAATTTAGTAATCGACAGGAGACAGAAATTCATCATACCTTCTAGAACCTTCTAGAAGCTTTACTTATCATACGGCAAGAATTTCGTGCGGGCCGTGTGCCGAAAAGTTTATGTTACACGACACCACTCGACAGTCTCTCGGCAAGAGATAAGCGATTCGCGCTTCCCTTGCGAGCCTTTTACTGAGACTAAAATTTAACGCACTAAATTAAAATATATTACCAGGCTGAATTAATGTTGAGTAAA
>NW_012045115.1:0-426 GCF_000956235.1 Wasmannia auropunctata
ATAGTTTAGTTGCGAGCGATTCTATTTCTTTTCCTATTTTTGTAAAAGGAAGTCTCAACGGATCTATATAACTTTCCACGAAGATTCCGTTAAGATTTCATAATAGAAACAACACATGTACACCATATGGAAAGTCATAAACCCGGCTATTGTTAAACTGCTGCAACGACTTTCCCTTTGGTCCTTTATAAAATTTAGTAATCGACAGGAGACAGAAATTCATCATACCTTCTAGAACCTTCTAGAAGCTTTACTTATCATACGGCAAGAATTTCGTGCGGGCCGTGTGCCGAAAAGTTTATAGTTACACGACACCACTCGACAGTCTCTCGGCAAGAGATAAGCGATTCGCGCTTCCCTGCGAGCCTTTTACTGAGACTAAAATTTAACGCACTAAATTAAAATATATTACCAGGCTGAATTAAT
>NW_012045116.1:0-1075 GCF_000956235.1 Wasmannia auropunctata
GAAATCTTGAATCTTTTTTCTTTTGCATCAGTACAGCGCCATATCCGTGCGCACTGGCATCCGTATGAAGCTCCGTTTCATCATGAGGACTGTATATACTGAGTACAGGTGCTTGCTATAATTTTTGTTTTAACGTCTGAAAAGCCTTCAATTGCTGCTCGCCAAAACGGAATTCTACATTTTTACGAAGCAAATCGTAGAGTGGTTTTGCAACGATAGAAAAGCCTTCAATATATTTTCGATAATACGAAGCCATTCCGATGAAGCATTGCAGATTTCTCATATTTTTTGGGGTGGGATAATTCTCGATTGTTTCAACCCCTATCTTATTCGGTCGGATCCCGTTCTCAGACACTCGGTATCCTAGAAACTCTATTTCTGTACATAAAAATTTACACTTGTCTACACGGAGCTTCAACAGATTATTAACCAGACATTGAAATAATTTTTTAAGCATCTGAAAGTGAAGTTCTAACATGGTAGTTGCGACCAATACATCATCCATATATACAATGATATTGCCAGTTTGTATTAATTCCGCTAGCGCTTCGTTTATAAATCTCTGGAACCTCGCTGGTCCCACTTTAAGTCCGAAGGGCATCTGACGATACTCAAATACTCCGAACGGTGTTATAAACGCAGTATATTTCACTGATTCGTTCGCTATCCGAATGTGGAAAAATCCGTCCTTCAGATCAAGAATACTGAAATATTTTTTCTCTCGAAGCATATCAATTTGATCCTCGATTAAAGGAAGAGGATAGTTGTCTCGACGCAGAACTTTATTTAATACGCGATAGTCTACACAAAGTCGAAGTTCCTTATTGTTTTTCTTTACTAATATAATCGGGGAGGCAAATTCAGATTTACTGGGTTGAATTATTCCCCTCTCCAGTAAATCGTCTAGTATTTTTCTTAATTGCTCTTTTTCGAGGGCTGACATTCGTCGCGGATTAAAATGAAATGGTTTTTCATCCGTTAAACATAGCTTTAATTCCATATCGACTTTGGGATTATTTGGCCTTACGGGCTCAACGTATTCAGACTTAAAGAGTTTTCTTAGACTTACTTGCGT
>NW_012045117.1:0-318 GCF_000956235.1 Wasmannia auropunctata
TTCCAAAGTCATTTTTAGTGAAGCGCAATCTGTAACGATTTTAAATCTAATACCGTGAAGATATATGCGAAAACGGCGCAAGGCATAAATAACTGCGAGTGTCTCTAACTCGAAGCTGTGGTAGCGGCTTTCAGTATCGGTCGTTCTTTTTGAAAAATATGACACCGGATGAAATCTTGAATCTTTTTTCTTTTGCATCAGTACAGCGCCATATCCGTGCGCACTGGCATCCGTATGAAGCTCCGTTTCATCATGAGGACTGTATATACTGAGTACAGGTGCTTGCTATAATTTTTGTTTTAACGTCTGAAAAGCCTT
>NW_012045118.1:0-663 GCF_000956235.1 Wasmannia auropunctata
CAATATTATTTATCTGTCTTTTTGTAATTTAAAATAGTGGTATGAGAATGTTGCCTCATATTGTATACAATTATTATTGCATAGTAAAATTTTATTATCTAAACTTGACTGATCTTATTATTAAATATGTAGAGTATTTAATATGTCTAGTTATGTAAAAAGAATAAAAAAAGAATAATAAACAAAATTGATCGTCCATTTCAGATGGAAGATTAATACAATTCTGTAGTGAGCTGTACAATTATAGGCTGAATTATAAATCTGCTGTACACTACCTATTAGCAAATATTTTTACAAAATGTACAAAATGATACAATGTGATCACTTAAAATAAAGAAAATGTCTTCTATGTGTAAAATAGCTTTTGTTAATTTTACTTAAATGTTGCGTTTCATTCAATAGCTACATTTAAGCTACTATATATATATATTTTTTATAAAGCATATTTATGCATGTCTTCAGATTTTTTTCTAAAGATAAAAAAATATAGGATAAAATAATGGATGAAAGGACTAAAATTCATAATATTAGGAATTTTTCCTTTCCAATGGACAATAAAAACTTTCTTTCAAGAATAACTTTTTTTTATTAAGAGACTCTGGCGTTAGTTTTTCTTCAGTCTTGCGTCGCTTAATTGCTATTTGTATACTGCATGAATAAAAA
>NW_012045119.1:0-472 GCF_000956235.1 Wasmannia auropunctata
TATTATTGGCAAGTCATTGAAATACATTGTATATCATAAACGCTTACTTATCCTTATGTTTCTCTCTTTTGCATTGTTTAAACCGTAAAATGTCTACTGATAGTGCCAAATCCGGAATCTACTTTAAACGAGGAAGCTGGCAAGTTGCTTTTAGAAAGTCACGACGAATATTCAGATTATGAATAACTTATTTCTTTATGGAGGTGGAAAAGGTAGCAAGGCTGGTCTAGAAAGTTGCGCCTCTTCGGACACCGGAGGACCTCTTCTCAAAAAGCACGCAAGTGATAAGAAATTAACAGCGGAAAAATCAATATTATTTATCTGTCTTTTTGTAATTTAAAATAGTGGTATGAGAATGTTGCCTCATATTGTATACAATTATTATTGCATAGTAAAATTTTATTATCTAAACTTGACTGATCTTATTATTAAATATGTAGAGTATTTAATATGTCTAGTTATGTAAAAAAGA
>NW_012045120.1:0-345 GCF_000956235.1 Wasmannia auropunctata
GTGTTAGCGTGCTCCTCGAACAAAATTTGATGTTTATGATCNCCTTTTCGACAAAAAACAGTTGTACAAAATTGAACAATGAGACCTAAGCGGTATATCTATTATCGAACAAATTTGATGTTTATGATCTCTTTTTCGAACAAAAAACAGGTGTACAAAATTAAACAATAAAACCTAAGCGGTACATCTATTATTGTACAAAATTGAACAACGAAACCTAAGCGGTACATCTATTATCGAACAAAATTTGATGTTTATGATCTTCTTTTTAACAAAAAACAGGTGTACAAAATTAAACAATAAAACCTAAGCGGTACATCTATTATTTCTTCAAAATAAAACCTA
>NW_012045121.1:0-628 GCF_000956235.1 Wasmannia auropunctata
TAGTTATAAGAGATTGGTAAACCTAGTCACATTTTTCTAGTGCGTGTATTCCCAACTAACTAATTTTCTGTACTCTTTGCTCAAGTCTCATGGCGGACAAAGTCGTTCCCGCTTTTTCTTTTCTGTGAGTGCATATTAATAAAGTTCTGTATAAAAGGAATATCTCATTAATTAACCCAACATAAGTGATAGCAGAGCGTGGTTCCCGCAATTGGAAAAGGAAGCTGCCGAGAAAGAGAGCGAAAGCCGATAAAATAAATAATTTTGAGCAGCGACCGAAGTAAGAACGAAGCGGCCACGCGGTCCGGAAAAATGGACAAGATACCGATGAGTTCTATTTCACAACTTACGGCTACGAATTACTACGTATGGGCTATGAAATTAGATGCAGTGTTAGGACTGAAAAAGGCGAGATATGTTCTCACGACCGATCGGCCTGCGACCGATGAAGAACGCAAGAAATAGGACAGCGATAACGAAGACGTCTTATCTATCATAAAACTAACTTTGTCCGACGACCAAGCCATGCAGTTCGCGGACCAAACCAACGCGAAGGATCTATGGACGAAGATCAAAGAAACTTATGTGGGACGCCTCAAAGATTCTAAAATCGACGCTACAGTTGAAT
>NW_012045122.1:0-520 GCF_000956235.1 Wasmannia auropunctata
TATTCGGATCAACTTTATTCATATCGTCGTGCAATGCTTTCCCAGATTTTACAATGTCGTTTTGTTCCTGATGAAAACTCGTTCATTTGTTCCTCCATATTTTTCCAAAAGTAAGAATATAGTTTTTGATGTCCATATAAATAAAGATTTGACATTGTCTATAAGATAGAAATTGTTTAATTAGAACAACAACGAGATAAAACAGAAATAGAAAATAAATGTGTAACTCACATATGCAAACTAAATCGAAAAAGTTTAAACGTCCAGAAATAAGTAAAAAATAAAGAATGTTGATACATAATAACAATTTAATATTAATAAAAGTCAAAATTGTGGAGATTTGCGTATTCGTTATGCTAGTTCTATTTCTTTTTTAGTTATAAGAGATTGGTAAACCTAGTCACATTTTTCTAGTGCGTGTATTCCCAACTAACTAATTTTCTGTACTCTTGGCTCAAGTCTCATGGCGGACAAAAAGTCGTTCCCGTTTTCTCTTTTCTGTGAGTGCATATTAATAAAG
>NW_012045123.1:0-368 GCF_000956235.1 Wasmannia auropunctata
TTTAAATCTCTACAACATTGAGTTTCACATGCTTGTAAAAATTTGAATTTGTTAATTTGAAATCATTTTTTTCTGTTTGCTTTTTTAATTAGACTGCGAATTTTAAAGTTCACATTGTACGAGCTCATTATTGGAAAAAAAATATAATAAATTTTAATATTCAATATTGAAAAATTTATTTATCACTTTAAATTTTTACTTAGAAAAATGAAAAATGTATTTTCTAAATTTTTTTTTCTATGCTTGTATATAAGTTAAACATACGTATGTGTTAATAGCAGATAGATTGAATATTACTGGCAAAATGAATCTCTTGGGCGTACGTGAAAAGGGAATAGACTTAGCAGAGGAAACCACGCCAAGAAATA
>NW_012045124.1:0-1450 GCF_000956235.1 Wasmannia auropunctata
TAAACAATGGTGAGTTCATAAAATTAGGCTTGGATGCCTAATAAAAAAGCTGTACGTTCTTGAAAATTTGTTACGATGTGTGCGTGAGATATCGATATGGTAGTAAATATGAAAACATCACTACACACTACACACTATCAATATTGCACGCATACATACTCACAAATCGTCGATAAAACAGCGAATTTTTGGAATTTGATCTCGCGTTTAGGATCCCCTTAAGACTGTTCGCCGTCTCCAAACGGAAACGATATTATCGCAAAAGAATCACATGCGCCAATCAAAGGATGCCAAGGCCTCACGTGGCTCGTCGCGCAGGCGCAGCACGTTGTACGCGGGATGAGTCCGCCAATCGCGAAGCGATCACGAGAACAATTAGCGCCGCGGAACGGAAGCGCTACTAATTGCCAACTTAAAAAAGAAATACCACTGCAGCGGAAAATAACTAGGTGAACTGGCCATTTCTTACAATATCTATTCTTGTTTGACATACGGTGCACGAAGAAGCAAATATAGAATATCACGAATATCACCAATCTGATACCACAGTATAACCAGTAGGTCCACTTCGTGTCGGCACCTTTGATCTCCTTTTCCGGATCACGTGAGCATTCACCATGTTAAATCCATGCAGTGATGGTGTGTCCGTCTACATTGACGCAGACGTCCACGGCGCAATTATCGACGGCTGAACCTCCTTCGGCCAGAGCGGAGCAAGCGCTAAGAATAGTTCAGCAATGGATGAAAGAACAAGAGAGGCGTCGCAGTACGGAGGTAGTCGAAGTTCCGGAAGTGGCGGCCGAGGAGGAGGTCGAGCCGGAAAGTCCGGCGTATGAACCGATTATATCATCGATACTAAGGGAAACTGAAGAATAAATTTATCAGATATGAGATTAGCTCAGAGTTTAATTATTTTATATACTTTTCTACGAGTTTATTTTATGATTTTATGTTATCGTTATCAATCAGTAATTTGATATATTTATTTTTAGCTATAGATTGTGAATTCGTTATTTGACTATTATATTTTATACAGCATGTAAAGTATGAAGGAATGAAGGAATGAGTGTGAGCAGATACAAAATAGAATAAAATCAAAGTCAATAAATATCGTTCCCTATAATTCAAAATCCTTTACCTGGACGCAGAAAACAATAAAAAGAGAAGTAATAAATAAGAATAGTGATGACAATTCGGGCGGCCGATAAGAAAAAATAAATATAATCCATGCGTTAACATTTATTTTAATAATGGTTCAAGCATACATAGTTATTTTACAGTTACAAATTACAAAGAGAGGGTTCCGAGAGTGGGGGCCAATTCCAGAAGTCACGTGATCACCTGTAACAAAAAAATACGACCTTAATTAATGATTGTGATCCATGAATTTTATTTTATTTGTATGCAAAAATCAGCGTACATAGTTGTTTTGAGATTTGATTAGCGAAGA
>NW_012045125.1:0-397 GCF_000956235.1 Wasmannia auropunctata
AGCTTATTGTAACTTTCACATAACGTTTCTTTTTATGAAATTAAAAATGTACGAAATTCATTCAGTTAATTACAAATTATGTTAATTTAGACAGTAATAAACTTAATCGTTATGTTTAAATTCAACTCTCTTTATTTTAATTAACGACCTCACACCCGCCTCACATCTCTTTCCGGCCCGAGAATCGCACAGGTCCGATCCCAAGTCATAGGGATTAAGTTCCCTGACTAAAACAGGACCGACGATCGCGCTGGTTCAATAAAACGAATAGTGTCCTTCTAAGGACATTGACTCGTTTTCGAACCCTTGCAAAAGCGCCTTCGACTCGCATCGTCCGTCTCTGCGCGTACCTGCGAGACAGCTTACCTAGTTGCGTCATTCCTTACCCCCTCCACTT
>NW_012045126.1:0-601 GCF_000956235.1 Wasmannia auropunctata
TAGATAGAACAGAGAATACACAAAGTAAGAAGGTGAACTCAGAAAATAGTGAAAGTAAGACTTCCGTCTAAGGATAATAGTAACAAACTCCGCGGTTCCTCTAGTGTTCCCCTAGTGACCTAGTGAAATCGGAGAGGATAGAAGGTGCAAACTGCCATATGTTCTAACACGTTACATCCTTCCTAAACCAAAAATATTATTTTAACAAATAAAAATTGTCCAAAAACAAATATGATATTATGCAAGTTACCAAGTATTTGATTAGACATAGAAACAAAAATTTTTTTTAATAAACCGTTTAATCATCCAAAAGTACATGCAGCAAAAGTTTAATGCCATTGTCTTTCCAAATATTTTCAAGTTTCAAAACTTGACGTGTCCGGATTGCATTAATATTTAATTGAAAAGATGTATATAAAATGCGGGCACGCTAAGTTTTTGCTTTACTGTGATCCTATTGGTCATTTTAGTCACTTTAAGCCTATTTTATAAAACTTAAAAATATTTGGAAAGACAATGACATTAAACTTTTGCTGCATGTACTTTTGGATGGTTAAATAGTTTATTAAAAAAATAATTTTTTTCTATGTCTAATCAAATA
>NW_012045127.1:0-1595 GCF_000956235.1 Wasmannia auropunctata
TTGTACTTATTTGTATTTTATTGTCGTTATTTCGACTATCTATCATGTTATTGTATGTTAACATTTATAAAAAAAATATTTTCATCTTTTTGATAACTTTATTGATCTGATCTATCACGAATATGTATTTATTAATATCGAGTAGTCATGGATCATCACGAAGTGTCTGCAGTTCTCAATCACAGAAGTCAAGCAGCGTTGACGGTAGTCGTGGCTTGGATGGGTGACCGTTAGTTGAAAAAATGCGATTAAAAAAATAATTCATTTCGATTGAGATTTGTGTCCTAAAATAATATGCGTGCATTGAAATGTTGTATTAATCCTTACATTCGTCATAAATTCGAGTTTGGTTTCGAAAATTTTTTCTTGTTATTGGTTCGATTAATTCTATACATTTAGAATAAGAAAATATATATGAAATTTTATTATTAGTTGAACTATATAATTAATTTTTACATGATATGTTCATATATTAATCAGTAAATTTTTGGTCGACTAATTGCTTTTTTTATACGAGCAATCGTCGAAGTTTGGATTGACATAGATTCCTATCACCTGATACTAATCCGTCTAAAGTGATTTATATCCGATTTGAATGATTTTAATCCTTTTTGATACCGTATTTTCGGTGCAGAAATCTCGATCGATTCGGATAATTTTTTTTGTAATCGGTTTTAATCGAACATTTTCGGCAGGGTTTTCTCATGGGTCCTTGCGATGCATAAACTGCTTTCAGCTTGTCCCATACTTCCTTCGATGTCTCACAATTTCGAAGATGTTTGAGTTGTTCCGGGCTCATTGATAAAATTAGATCAGATTTTGCCTTCCGGTCTTGGACGGTTCAGGCGCTGAGCACAGCTTGAGATGCAGCGATCGTTTCGCCTGTGTCGGTTACGACAGGTCTCGGAGTGTCGCCGTTTACGTACGGCCATGAATCACTCTTGACCAAAAGCGCTTTAACTTGAATTCTCCAAGTATCATAATTGTGCTTGGTTAATAATTCAATGCGTGTCGAATTGACAATATTTGTGCTCGCCATCGCGGATTATTTTACGAACGCACTTATTGCTATAATGACGACGTCGCGATTTTTATGTGTACGGCGAAAAAGGAAGCGGCATAACGCGTTGCACGCTAATTTATACCAACGTTAGCTTGGGTCCACTGACGATCGTTTGTCACGAGTAATGTCCGATAACCGAAACATGAAAAGTGTCTTCCGTTTATAGACGTTTCTCGAACAAAGAGTCTCGGTTCGCGTTTGGCTTTACGTTCCATTTTTCGTCACTCGCGGAGGCCTGAGCCCATAACCTGATAGAATATGAGGGCAATAGGACGAAAATCAAACCGGCTACGGATTGACGAACTGAACTAAACTTTTATTATAATGACTGCATACAGAGCAGATTCGAACGATCGTGGTAAAGAACACGCGGTTACACATAAGCCATAGATAGAACAGAGAATACACAAAGTAAGAAGGTGAACTCAGAAAATAGTGAAAGTAAGACTTCCGTCTAAGGATAATAGTAACAAACTCCGCGGTTCCTCTAGTGTTCCCCTAGTGACCTAGTGAAATCGGAGAGGATAGAAGG
>NW_012045128.1:0-477 GCF_000956235.1 Wasmannia auropunctata
AAAATCAAGAAGAAGCGTTAAAGAGCCAACGCAGGGTGAACTTTGCTTAAGTGATTATAATTCTCACATCAATAACTTAAGAATACATTCATAAATTACAATACAACGAACAAAAACCTCTGACGTTTCGACCCTAAATATGGTCATCTTCATAGAGGAAGGCGGTAGCGCATTATATATGAAACATAACTTACAAATTCTTCTTAGCAAAGTTACAAAAGAATCCTATAAAGAAAGTGTCCAATGACTTACGTATATTACTAACTCGTTGGAAAAACAAAGAATACATTGACGTTCAAACTTACAGAAACATTTTAACTACTGACGGTATTTTACCTAGAGCATATGGTTTGCCTAAAATACACAAAAAAGATAATCCATTTAGAATTATCATTTCAACAATTGATAGTCCGTTACATTCGTTATCATGCAGTTTACATAATATCATTTACAATAGTATTCCTAAATCTAACAGCT
>NW_012045129.1:0-394 GCF_000956235.1 Wasmannia auropunctata
GAGTATCTGTTCGTCGAGTTCCGGCCCACCGCCAATACTAGCGCGCGACCGTCCATGAGCCGCTCAAACGCACAGCCATTTTCGCTGTAAACAATTCCCCGCTTGCCGCGTCTCGCGCTAGGCAACCGCGCTCGATGGACGGTCGCGCGCTAGTATTGGCGGTAAGCCGGACTCGCCGAACGAATACTCGCTCATTCGGCGATATTCAAAAATTAATATCTCGTTAAATATTGTGAATTTTGCAAAATGGTAGAGGACTTTTCGATTCAGTTTAGTCCGTTCTATCTACCCATGAGCGGTCATACACCTATTCTGAGACACCCTGTATATATATATATATATGTGTGAATGTATATGGGGTGTCTGGTACAGCGTTTGTGGGCAGGTAGTGTGG
>NW_012045130.1:0-1399 GCF_000956235.1 Wasmannia auropunctata
ATCATTTTGTCGCTTAAAAGCAATTAAGGATTTGATTTTATAATTCAAATATGATTTAAAAATGCAGAAAGCCCGAGTTCATGGACACAAGAAGTGATGACAGAATATTGGTACTGGTACCGTTTTATCATGTTTACGGAATAGGCATGTTGTTACTCGGTCTTTTCGCGAACTGCACCTGTATTATAATGCCCGCCTTCGAGCCGCAACTCTTTCTAACCCTAGTGCAGGAATATAAGATCACGCATCTGCCGCTAGTGCCGCCAATCCTGACGTTTCTGGCGAAACATCCGCTAGTAGATAATTGTGACTTTTGCAGCGTGAGAGAACTCTTCAGCGCAGCGGCGCCGCTTCCGAAGGACGTAAGTTTTCTTCTGTCATTATGAAGTTGTCGTCCCCTATATCTATCAAATCTCTTTTCTCTCATTCGAGTTATCACAGCAAGAAAAACAGCCATCAGCGGGACTAAAAATACCGAAGTAATTCCTTGATACTACGGCTGCGATGAGAACAAAGGATTATGAGAGAAAGTCCCGAGGACTTCGTTGCGTTTTCACTAGACACAGTCGGGGAGTAACTTTATCGCGTTCGTTTTTGTTTAACCAGATTACGAACTTGCTATGGAAGAGTAGGATAAAGAGAACATAGAAGGCTGCATTCTTGCGAGTTTCACAATCGCTTCTTTCGCAAAATGCGAGACTGATCTCTTATCGGTAGACAGAATGTCCCAAAAACGGAAAGGGGAGGAGATCGAAGGTCTCTTAAAGTTTTAAAAACCAAACACGCCTTTGAACTTAATATCTTCTAAATGCCGCTTTTTAGTTAGATATTACATATTGCTTTTGTCTCTCGCGTGATTGAGATACAATTGCAGAGCAAAACAGATATAGAAAACGACAGAAGGGACGCTATAAAAAGTATATATGTATATTAATTTTTATATTGAATAAAATTCATATTGCTAAATTCTATGGCTGAAAGTTATGGTTCAATTAAAAATCATTTTTTTAATAATACTTAAAAATAAATGATATCCTAATAGATTTCGATAGACAATTATACTACAAAATAGTATTAATGTACGACATTCTTAAAGTACTATTTTGCAAGTCGTTAATGTTAATTCCTTTGCATTTAATTAAACTAATTTTAATAAATTAATTCAATGTTGGTGCAACCAATATAAAAACAATGGAAAAAATAAGTTACTTTTCTCTTTTTTTTTCACAGATCATAACCGCGGTGAAGGCTCGCATCGGCATAAAATGCGTTCGCAACGGCTACGGCATGACAGAATTGTCGATGGCGACTAATTTGAGCGGACGCGACGATGATGATAACGAGTTCGAAAATCTAGGTTGCGGGCAAATTTTCCCTGGTTTTCTCGGCAAAGTGGTCG
>NW_012045131.1:0-880 GCF_000956235.1 Wasmannia auropunctata
ATGTTTATCATTTAGATGAATTGCAGCACATATTAAATATTGCGAAGCCGCGTATTGTTTTTGTATCTCAGCGCACTGAAAATCTTTTTGCTAAGATCCTACCGAAGTTATCCTGGAGAATGGAATTAATACAGTTGGATGATCAACCGCTCACTACAAATGTTCGTACGTTGACGAATATCTTAAATAATGAACCGGACGTAGACTACATGAGATACAAGTCTGCAGATATCGATGATCTCAGTCGGCATCCGTTGAGTATTTTTTGTTCGAGTGGCACCACAGGCTTGCCGAAAGGAGTGACGTTGTCTCATAAAAATGTAATGGCGTATTTACCAAAAATGAGGCACGTTTTCCATACAGATATATTATTATATTTTTTAATTAATAGTCAATACATTAAAAAAAATTTTGATTTTAAATAGTAATGAAATCAATATGCATTTGATTAAAATCGTAGGCGTTAAATGTTTAATTTAAAGAGAGATTTTAATTTAATACAAAATATAATATTATATCATACTAATTTCTAGACTAAATGTTTAATTTAAAGAGAGATTTTAATTTAACACAAATTATAATACCATATAATAATTATTTCTAGACTAAATGTTTAATTTAAAGAAAGATTTTAATTCAATACAAAATATAATACAATACTAATTATTTCC
This sequence comes from Wasmannia auropunctata, assembly GCF_000956235.1. NCBI lineage: Eukaryota > Metazoa > Arthropoda > Insecta > Hymenoptera > Formicidae > Wasmannia > Wasmannia auropunctata. The sequence goes on from NW_012045131.1 coordinate 672, forward strand.
AGACTATCTTCAACAGCAATGTTAATGTTAATTTTAACATTATAATTTATTTGCAAACTCTGCGTGTACATACAATCGTCCAAAGAGACAATATGTGATCATTTTGTCGCTTAAAAGCAATTAAGGATTTGATTTTATAATTCAAATATGATTTAAAAATGCAGAAAGCCCGAGTTCATGGACACAAGAAGTGATGACAGAATATTGGT
>NW_012045132.1:0-905 GCF_000956235.1 Wasmannia auropunctata
CTGCAATATTTTTGCGGAAACACTACATTTTTTATAGAATATTATCGTTTGTCATTTTGCAGCAATTTTGAATGTATCAACGTGCCCCATGTATCAACCAGCCCCGGTCTCCTCTATATTTTCTTGCAAAAGCAGTCACGAAATTTTAGATATATTGTTATTACCAAAACTCATAATCCGTTTTTTAACCTGATTTCATTAGTTAAAAGTAGTTTTAACAATTTTGTTTGGGAAGTGGAAAACTCACGTGGAACAATGCTATAGGTTGCGTTCGGGGAGCGCGCTATTAGCGCTATTTTGTCATTCTATCTTTAATGTTCATTGAACATAAAACAAGGATAGAATGACACTATTGCGCTGACAGCGCGCTCCCTGAACGCACCTATAGACCTCGCGATTCGCTCCTTAAGTAGTGGCTTCGCGAGGGGAGGGGGAATCGGACCACGTTTTACGTGGAAAGTCGAAAACCTATGTGAAATAGTGTATTATTATAGATTTCGTTTCGCCCCGTAAGCAGGGATGGGGGTGGGTTTCTACGCAATACGCAACTAGTCCTAACTAGTGAAAACTCGGGTTTTGATGGTAACATATATGTAAATATATAATAATTTAATCCAAAATGATCTGTGTCATAATAATCTGTGTTATAACACGTATTAATACGTGTGTTATAATAATAACAAGTGTAACTTATGAGTGTATAAGTATAATAAATATAATACAATATCTGCCAATTTCAAACATTAATTGATTTTAAATGTTTATCATTTAGATGAATTGCAGCACATATTAAATATTGCGAAGCCGCGTATTGTTTTTGTATCTCAGCGCACTGAAAATCTTTTTGCTAAGATCCTACCGAAGTTATCCTGGAGAATGGAATTAATACAGTTGGATGATCAACC
>NW_012045133.1:0-585 GCF_000956235.1 Wasmannia auropunctata
TTTAACATTTCAATTATTATTAAATCGAAAGATCTAGCGCTATGGGGGTATAGGATACTAATAATTATATTAATATTATATACATATATATATATATATATATGTGTCTTTATTTGTTCTTACATATTAAAATAAGGAAACGGGGCGCGAACATGAGAGCGAGTCTAAAATATCATTAACATTTTCTGATATTGTTGGTTTTACATCTTCGCAACTTAATCGTTCCTTATTTATACAAATGCATACTTTACTATTATATTTATTCCTCTACAAGCTCCTCCAGCGTTGCGGTAGAAGGGGGGAAGAAATTGTAAAAGAAAAGTACGGGTACTAAATAGGGGAAGGGGGAGCGGTACAAATAGACCGGAATATTGTCGGTGGGATCCAGGAAACTGACCGTGGTACGGATTTCTTCTAGGCAAAAGTCATCTGGACCTATGGTGTAGGTTCCGGGTTCCAGCGGGGAATATAATTGAGGAAATTGACGGATAATCGACTCTAGCGAGTTGTGTTCCCCGTAGGGATAGTACAAGCGGGGACGAGGAGGGGGGAGTTTCCTCGAGAAACTCGACGCTTCCCGTGGAA
>NW_012045134.1:0-732 GCF_000956235.1 Wasmannia auropunctata
ATAAGATATTCTAAAATGTAGAGAAATATTGAATTACTATGAGAATTTATTCTTGATTATAGCGCATGTGTCACTTCTTTATAGATAATATTCTTAATAGGCTATAATCAAAAATATTATTTATATAGAAGTGACACATGCGCTATAATTTATAGCACTCGTAACACTTCTTTACAGATAAACGCGTTATAGCTGAGGAATATGCATGTAAAATTTTTTTGCTTACAGGAAATACTTAAAAGAATTTTCCGCTTATAAGTAGAACATTTTTTGGGGGGTGAATTAATAAAAACCTTAATTGAAAAATAAAAGTTAAGAGACCAATAAAAAATATTTGGACTATACATATATAACACACTTGACTACTTATATGTAACGCTTTCTTACATTAATTGCAAATAGGTACACCGCAAAAAAATAATTTTAATATTAGTGTAATCCGCTAAATTAAAGAGGATTTTATTCTTGTATATGGCCTCAAGAGAAATCTTTTGAAATTAAGAGGAAAATATTCTGTGCACAATATTTTAATAGTTAAAATAATTTCGTCTTGCATTTATAGTACAAATCATTTTTTAATTACTTAAAACATAATTAATTTTATATACGTATATACATATATCTGACCGTGTATTCAAACGAAATTAAATTAAAAGAAGGCTGCGAAACAGTCAAAGTAAGATCTTGATGTTCACTGATATGTCTGTGTGAATTTTACATACTTACATATTC
>NW_012045135.1:0-573 GCF_000956235.1 Wasmannia auropunctata
CGCGCTTTTGGAATGTATACATTTTTTAAGCCAAATTTGGTAATCGCCGATCCCGATCTTATACAAACGGTATTAACAAGGCAATTCGAGAGTTTCCATGATCGTGGAATGTACTGCAATGAGAAGGTTGACCCATTGTCCAACCATTTGCTTTTTATGCCTGGAAAGAAATGGCGAAATATGCGCATCAAAATGACACCCGCTTTTACGTTGGGAAAAATAAAACAGATGTTTCCTATCTTTAAAGAGTGTGGCAATGTACTGGCAAGGCATCTGGAGAGCAAAGCACAATTGCGAGATTCCGTCGAGTTAAAAAATATATTTACGAGGTAAATTATTATTCAAGCAATGTTTCTTCGAACAACAACACCCTAAAAAAATATTCTATTCCTTTAACAGTACCCTCTTGATGCTATAAAATTTTCCTCTTATATACGGCTCAATAAGATAGTCTAAAATGTAGAGGAATATTGAATTACTATGAGAATTTATTCTTGATTATAGCGCATGTGTCACTTCTTTATAGATAATATTCTTAATAGGCTATAATCAAGAATATTATTTATAAAGAAG
>NW_012045136.1:0-380 GCF_000956235.1 Wasmannia auropunctata
ATTTATTTATATGTTTGCATGCAATTCGATTCCTACATCAATTAATTTAAATATTTAATTTTAATTGGAAAGACAAAATTACATCACTAAATTATACATGTTCCCATTTTTATAAAATTAAAAATAATTAATTGCTGTTTATTGTACTTTAAATAAAAAATCGCGGAAATAAATTGAAGTTTCTCATCAACAGGCGAATTCTTTCATGATGTTTATATAAAAAATAAAAATCATCGCGCTTTTGGAATGTATACATTTTTTAAACCAAATTTGGTAATCGCCGATCCCGATCTTATTCAAACGGTATTAACAAAGCAATTCGAGAGTTTCCATGATCGTGGAATGTACTGCAATGAGAAGGTTGACCCATTGTCCAACCA
>NW_012045137.1:0-642 GCF_000956235.1 Wasmannia auropunctata
GAACATTTCTCAATATTTAAACTGCGTTTCGAATTACTATCGGACTCGCAACGCAATCATAAATTGAATCTTAAATTAGTATGATTACAATTAAAATGATCTTTAATTTCATTTAACAATGTGACACGAATAAGCATCTTAAGACACTGCGAAGAGCTTATTAAAAAAAAATAACCTTAGCCAAGGTTTAAACTTGGAAACTTCCGGGACTTTCTAGTGTGGACGTCAACTATCATTTTACGAAAAAAAAAATATAATTTCGTTACTATATTTTAGATTGGCTATGGTACTTGTGGAATTAATCGGGGCTTTTATTGTTGCCCTGAGCATTCTGTATATTTATTATAAGTTTGTGATATTTAACTTCTGGCGCAAGAGAGATGTTCCTTATGTCGAACCCGTGGTACCGGTAGGAAATATAGCAGCTGTTGTAACTAGAAAAGTACACATAGGTGAGTGTCTTTACTGACTCTACTAATATTAGCAACAATGAGCTATTTATTCATACACTTATTTATTTATATGTTTGCATGCAATTCGATTCCTACATCAATTAATTTAAATATTTAATTTTAATTGGAAAGACAATATTACATCACTAAATTACACATGTTCCCATTTTTATAAAATTAAAAATAATTA
>NW_012045138.1:0-497 GCF_000956235.1 Wasmannia auropunctata
TTGTATAAGATATATGTGGAATATCTCCGCTATGTCTCGTGTCTTGTTGCAATTCTAAACAATTTTTTCAATTATTGCATGACTTCTGTAAACGGAACAAATCCTTTTTTGATACCCGAATGATGTTTATGCTTTTCTTGAAGTAAAACAACATGCTAAAATGCCTTATTGTTTTCTATCATCAAATAGATACAGAACAAAACTGGATTAATTTAATTACGCTTTTGCTTGAAAGAGGCATTGAAATGTCACCTTCCAGAGTATGTATGTATTTTATAGATTAAAGTCACGCATGACATAGAAATACACGTTTTAATACTTTTAATACTACTCATTGAAAAACCGCACGAACTTTTTGAACATTTCTCAATATTTAAACTGCGTTTCGAATTACTATCGGACTCGCAACGCAATCATAAATTGAATCTTAAATTAGTATGATTACAATTAAAATGATCTTTAATTTCATTTAACAATGTGACACGAATAAGCATCTT
>NW_012045139.1:0-318 GCF_000956235.1 Wasmannia auropunctata
TAAGTTGAAGTAGACCGCGTAAGTGAGTAAGACAAATGAATTCAAGAAACGCCTTTAAACAATCGAAATTACATCTTGGTGCCGAATAATATTTCTATATGAATTATAAATCCATTTTATGGCTATTGGATTATTCAGAAAGTTTGTGCGGTGTCAAGTGTTTCCAAATTCAACAGTCAACTTTGTATAAGATATATGTGGAATATCTCCGCTATGTCTCGTGTCTTGTTGCAATTCTAAACAATTTTTTCAATTATTGCATGACTTCTGTAAACGGAACAAATCCTTTTTTGATACCCGAATGATGTTTATGCTTTT
>NW_012045140.1:0-313 GCF_000956235.1 Wasmannia auropunctata
TCATGTCATCGAGTTACTTGATAAATGCAAATATATATTAAACTAACGTTAGCTTATACCCGATTTGCTTATCGACAAACGTTTAGCGCACAGCTTTAGGAGCACAGAGAAATTTAAAAGTTGTATTTTCATCATATTATGTAATTAATTATTATTTTAATAAGTTGAAGTAGACCGCGTAAGTGAGTAAGACAAATGAATTCAAGAAACGTCTTTAAACAATCAAAATTACATCTTGGTGCCGAATAATATTTCTATATGAATTATAAATCCATTTTATGGCTATTGGATTATTCAGAAAGTTTGTGCGGTG
>NW_012045141.1:0-582 GCF_000956235.1 Wasmannia auropunctata
AACAACAAAAACGTAATATTAATGCATGCACTCGCGAATTATTAATTAGAGACATGATACACTTGTACAGAAGGACGCCGAAAATATCTGAGGACGTTAAGAATATATTAATGCTTATTTACATTATTCAATTTAACAATATTATATAAAGACATAAGAAATCTCTTGAGAAAAAGAAACCGCTTTGCACGCATGCGTACGTACGTGACTGAAAAATATAAAATCGTTAAAGTGCTACTTTTCACGGACTCAATCTCAAGATCTCGGTTTTGATATTCACTTATTTTATTCGGACTGCTCGCATTCGAAAGATTGTATTGACATGTATATAAGAAAAATGTTAGATTTTGCGATTTTGGATTTTGAGATATTTTAATCGGTTGGTGTAAGAATTTCAGACGAGTTGCTTGTTACAACATTGAATTGCGCAGTGACGTAATCACGCAATTCGCTTTTTTTATGTATGTCCCCACGTCATGTCATCGAGTTACTTGATAAATGCAAATATATGTCAAACTAACGTTAGCTTATACACGATTTGCTTATCGACAAACGTTTAGCGCACAGCTTTAGGAGCACAGA
>NW_012045142.1:0-305 GCF_000956235.1 Wasmannia auropunctata
AAGAAAAAATTTGGTTTTTTGTTTTAGACATCAATTACGCCTCCTAGATACACAATCAAATAACTCCAACGACGCGACGTTATCAAAACATTCTATTATTTATTAGAAAAACATATTATTTTTAGAGGTGTGCAAATAGAATTGAATTCGAATCAAATCGAATCGAATCACAATAGATTCGATTTGAGTTCGTTTTCGAATCTGCAAGATTCGAAATCGAATAGTTCGAGAATTTCAAAACAATGGTTTGATTTCGAATTGATCGCCTAATGTAATGTTAATCTGGGAAAATTTGATTCATATTC
>NW_012045143.1:0-328 GCF_000956235.1 Wasmannia auropunctata
AGGCCTAGGCACCTACCCACTAAAACATCACCACGAGGAAATCCGACCCGATCTCATATGAGAGTGGCCCCGGAACTGCTGGAGAGCATTACTTCAGGGCCACCTTCGGCGATCACGGAAGCATAAAGCTTCCACGACTTATCAGGCTGCGACACAAAGAAAAAAAAAGGATCGACCCATTGTCGAGAAATTGCTCGACCGTGTACCAACGGAGAAAGATTCTAGGTTTTGGGTTAATAGTCATTCTCCTCGTCCTCCGATATGCCCTCGGCATCAGATTCTGCTATGGTCTGTGCCTCCCTGGCTCTTTCGTCCTCTTCTTTTCTAA
>NW_012045144.1:0-359 GCF_000956235.1 Wasmannia auropunctata
GTGTAACAGCCAAAAGTGTCAAAGTGCAACTACAAGTGTTGGCAAGGATTTAAGTGAAAAAGTGAAGCGAAAAAAAGATACCAGTAATGTGCTTGTTACTCCGAGACGATCGCCTAGATTAGCGAATAAATCGCCCCATACTCAATCTAAAAAGAGGGGAGTTGTAATGTATGCGAAGTATGAGCATGAGTGTGCGTGAGAATGCGTGAGCAGAGTATGCGTGCGCAGCAGCGGTAGAGTAGCAGCAGTGGGGGGTTGCCCGCGGGCCAAAAAAGATCAGAGAGCAGAAACAGCAAGTGGCTGATATATCAACAGTGGCCGAGAGTTATGCATTAAATAAAGACAAAGTGTCATAGCCC
>NW_012045145.1:0-537 GCF_000956235.1 Wasmannia auropunctata
AAAATAAGGAATGTTTTAATTTAAACATTGAAAAGCATGTTCTAAAGCGAATTAATAATGAAATGTACAAACCTATTAGTGATGAAAGTGATGAAACTGATATTGATGAACTGAGCAATTAACTAATAAGCATTGTCAAAAACTTTTTAATATCCATTTCAAATTATGAATTTTTTATTTTTAATTTGCAATATTTTTTAATTTATTTGATTATGCGTTTATGTAGGTTATAAAAAGTATTTCCTTTTAGTTCGTAAATTGTAACGAGAATTATACTTTTTGTTTTTGTCGATTGACTTTATAGATTATCAGTAAAAATTATTTTTTTATTTTATAGATTGTAAGAAGAATTTATTTCTTGTTTTTGTCAATTGATTTCATAGATTGTAAAAATTTATTTCTTGTTTTTGTCGACTTCTAGATTGTAAGAAGATTATACTTCTTGTTTTTGTCTTGAATTGACTTCGTAGATTGTAAGAAAAATTTAGTTCTTGTTTTTATTTTTGTCAATTAACTTTGTAAGAAAGACTGAAAGTG
>NW_012045146.1:0-775 GCF_000956235.1 Wasmannia auropunctata
TCTGTCTGGTGATTGCCATGTATATTTGTGAATGTCCTTGTGCGGGAAACGCGTGCCACTGATAAAGAGATGGTTGGCCATGTAGAAGTCGATCAGTCGTTCGTCGTACTGCGTGCTTCTTCGAGTTCGTGGAAGCCCATTATTTCAGCGAGGTTGTTATTATTGCTGCCAACTTTTCCGTTGAAATCACCCATGACAATTTTAATGTCCTTTCTATGAACTGCAGCGATTGTTGATTGCAGTTGGTTGTAGAAATGATATTTTTCATTGTCGTCCGTTGCCTTCGTGCGTTGGTGCGTAGCATTGAATAATCGTTACATTGTGATTTTTGGTTTGAAAGTGGGCGGTGATTATTCAATCGGAGACTGGGTTCCATTTTATTAATGTTCTTTTTATTTCGGTGGTTATGATAATCCCAACCCCATTGATGTGCGTGGTTGAGTTGCCCAAGAATATCATGTAATAATTGTCAGATGTTATATCACTGCTGTCCTTCCACCGTACTTCGCTGAGGCCCAGTTTTGCAGCGAGTCATTTCCCTGGATAGCTGTGTTAGTCGGTGTTATATGCGTTTTGTAATTGCCGCGTTGCTGCGAAACGTCCGAGTCATTCGAATCCTGGCGGAGCAGAACTCAGACGTATGGAATAGAGAGTGGGGGAACGAGCTCCGATCCGTAACTGGAGCACATCACTCGGGGAGAAGGATACGGCACTCCGAACCGCACACACGTGTCTCTAACCGACTAACGATATTAAGAATATATACTCTTTGTTA
>NW_012045147.1:0-861 GCF_000956235.1 Wasmannia auropunctata
ATCAAAATAATAACTTTTGTATAATCGAGTCTTAATATAATAATAATATTTTTAAATTGTAAATCATTCATATTAATAAAGCAAAAGTAAAGAATCTTAAAATATCAAATAATAATTAAAGTAAATTTTTATAGGTTAATTATTTTCTGTAATACAATAATAAGTAATATTAATATTTTTAATTTAAAAAAAGTGATAAATGCGGTACAACTTCAATTGACAGATATGCTAAATATATCCAGACATAAATTCATACATCTGTAATATTAACTTATTAGATTGCGCGTCTCTATTAAAATCGTAAGATCGTAAGAACATCAAGTGAGAGAGGACAATAAGAGTAATTGTACTTTTTTAATTGTGTAATTGATAGAAAGAAGGAAAGAGAGAAGTCTAAAAAAATTCTTTTTAATTTAATATTTCTAGCGTTGTTTATTTTTTAAATAAACATTTTCTTAATAAATGATTTATCTTTATATAGAATGTTGACTTCATACAAATATTTCTTTTATAATTATGAATATAAAGCAGCTCGGCTGCATAATTGAACAAGGAAAATACAATTACTCCTATTGCCTTCTTACCTGATATTTTACAGTTTCATGTTCGTAATCCATTATTTATATTTTCAATTTATGAACGCTATCGGTAATTGGACCAGTCTCAATAGTTGAAAACAATTTTTATAAATATTAAAACTGATTTTAATTAATCCACGTACAATTAAAAAATATAACAAATATTTTTTTCTACATACATTAATAGCCGAATTATATCTTGTATAAAAAAATATTAATATATTGTTTATATTAGTACTTACGAATACATGAATTTATGTGTCTCGATATATCTGGCAACTCT
>NW_012045148.1:0-455 GCF_000956235.1 Wasmannia auropunctata
AATTTTAGTCATATTTTTAAATAAATTTTTCACAATATTAATCTGTTTCACTCAACACGTACATTGTCCAAACATACAAATTATCACAAATTGCAGTCGTAACGATATCTTTTTTTTTACGCTTTTAATCATAATTGAAAAGATTGTAATTCAATACACGTGAACTATTTATTTTATATATATGAGTTATAGAATATTTATATTAATAATATGTTTATGTAAACTGACAATTATATAATCCAAAAAAAATAATTTTTTTTATTTTTATTACAAATTCATAGTTTCGCGTTTACATTTTAAGTCTATTTTAATCCTAAAAACATTATTAATTCCGTTCAATCATTTCGAAGTTATCATTACGACTGTAATGGATCGATAATTCTAATTTTCCAGCATTGTCTTAAAATTAAAATAATAACTTTTGTATAATCGAGTCTTAATATAATAATAATATT
>NW_012045149.1:0-4705 GCF_000956235.1 Wasmannia auropunctata
CTTAACGCATTCTACAGTCAGTTGAAATATTTAAAATATGCAATGATACAATAAATCATAATTATCGGAGTCATACAAAAATCGAAAAAACCATAATTAATAAATAATAAAATGAATCACCAAAAATGAAGTAATAAACGGATATCTCCGACAATGTGGGAGGTATCAGCTGCACACTTGACAATCATCGCAATTCTTGATAAATTAGTTATATCTATTGATCTGCAATTGTTTAGAATTACAAGTATTATGCCAAATGAGAGCTAATTATTGAAATTATTAAATTCAGTTATCGTTACGAATATAATTACATGCCGCCGACTGCGGCATGTAATTATATTCGTAACGATAAATTAAAACTTACGTATAAAAGTTTAATATCCAGTGTAACCGATACCATGATATACGCAAGTCGATGTCTAGCAGCGAAATGAGACATAATAATCGAAATTACGACGCTTATTAACGGTCAAACCGCTAAAGAAATTGTAATAATAATGCCGGTTAACGCGTTGATATTATAGGTAATCAACAATGTCGAGCAAATTATTTATCTTTTAAAGTCGTTATTTGATATCCTATCTAATAAATTGAAATACGAGTACATGTCATCAAGCAACAATGCAACCTCTTTCGAGTTAACATCATTTGTCTGCGCTTTGGTGTGTATCATTTCCCGACGTTAATCTTTTATAATAATTAGTTTTGTAGTCAAGAATCAATATACATTATATCCCAGTCGAATTCCCAATTTGATCGAATTCATCATATTCGTAATAACGAAGTGTTTCAATATCTCCGAGTTAATATTTCTTTAATTCTCATTAATACGTATCCTCATCTGTCTTTTTGTCTGCTCAACGTAAGCGTTACAATTTTTACACAAAATTTTATATTCAATGTTATTATTCGAATCATTATCGTTAATGTCTTTATGTCTTTAAATAAAATTATTAAGTCTATTTAGACATCGATAACCAATCAAGAATTTATTCTTCTCGAGCGCCGATGCTACTATCTCTGACGCATGCTTTATGTAAGAAAACGCTACAATTTTTCTATCACTATCTGAGTTATTATGAGTTTTCGAATCTTTCTTATTAAATCTGGTTGTAATTATTGATTTTAATCTACTATTAATCTTCTCAAAAATCAGATTCAACGGATAACCATTACTAATTAACGTGTGTATCATAAATTCTAAATTTTTTTGTTAAAATATTGAATAACAATAAGACAGCTCTATCTACAAGACTGTTCCATCTTATGGCACACAGGATGATGGTGAATAAAACGATAAATATTTCTTCGAGTATGTGTCCTTGTTATACCAGTCTATGAAAATTCTATTATCGATAGTTTTCAGAGACACATCCAAGAAATTGATACATCGCTCATTTTCAGTCTTTATGATAAACTTAAGCCTCTTATGGAAATTATTAAATTTATTAAACAAGTCATCTAACATATTACTAGGTGTTATTAGTAATATGTCATATACCGAACGTATAAAGGTAAATCAATACCGATATCACGATATTTCGTTAAGTTTTATTTTAGAAAATTGAAGAATACAGTTTATAACATCTTGCGAATTGCTCGTCTTTGGCCGTTGATTATTAATTATTATTGTATTAATAATGAGTGAGTTATATTAATTTTTTTCATTATCTTTCGATATTATTATATCAATTATTTCAAAAATTACTGTAATGTAATAACAATTAACGAAATTATTACATCTTAAAATTCGCATAGTCATCAATCCATTCATATAAGTAATAATAATTGGTATATTTTTAAGATAATGAATGAGTGAATGACAAGTAAGAAGTAGAATTTTCAGTTTAGTTAAAGACTAGAAAGAAGGAAAAAATAAATGTATAAGATTAAAAAGATTATAGAACTATTGTAATAAAATAATGACACATATTTGTTATTTTTTAAACGCAATTATTCAAATCTTATTAGTGAGATTTTCTGTTGATATTGTATAAAAGTAAGAAATTAGTAATATGTAGTGATTCCGATGGATTATAAATTTACTTTATTCGTTACGTTTAATAGTATCTATTAATTCGGAACAAAATATTATAATATTACGCACTACGGTATTACACTGACGTTATGCACACGATCGTCAGATAGTGCGTGAAGTGCGTGACTAACGACGCGCTACTCACGGACATGTTTCCGTTTAATCGTAATCTATAATTGGCTAAATTTAAATCCTTATATCTCAAAAATTAAGTACTGCTTACAATAAAAATTTACAAATAATTTTTTTACTTAATTTTTCGAAGATTTTCTCGCTACGATATTTTGATTTGCGAATTTCGGGACACCCTGATTAAAATAAATTTTTCTATATAAATGCCTGTATGAATCTGGGGTAGCCATAAACTAAACGGTTATAAAAAGTTGTTTTCTCTCTGATATTTGTTTTCTTACTGAGAGTGCATTGTTAATTACTCGTAATCCTGGATCAATTAATTGTTGCTAGAACTATTTCCAAAGTTTCAAGAAACATTCTAAAATAAAATGGATCTGTTTCAAACTCTATTCAGCTAGTAATCAATTAAAGAAAAGTACGTGAAAAGATGATTGTTATAGATTACATATTCATATTTTCAAATTATCCCGTTTTATTTTTCAACATAAATATATGTATATTATATAACAAAAATGTTCTTTGAAGACTACTCTGAAGTAATTGGGATCGAATAATTCATTCCACGTAATCAACGATTTTTAGTGATGAAGGTCTTTCCCCGTGTTTCGCCAATCATTAACGCAGCATATATTAATTACAACTCAACGTTTGATGACAAATCATCCTGTTTATTTGCTTGTTGCTAGAACTGGTGTCAGTATCGCTACTTTCACCACTTAAAACGTTGAATTCTCTTTCAATATTTTTGATCATCAAAAATGTTGATGTCAATAAATTTAATGTTCTTGTGCAATAAAATGTCCATTATTTAACAGGTACTAAAAAAGTATATAAATTGTTTTATTTTTATTTGCGCATAAACAAGAGTGATCTGTAACAAATCAAATTTTTTGTCTACACAAAAGTTGCATTAAATATTGAAATAGTTAATAGTAATTTTAAGCAAAAACATTTAATTTTTATACGTGTTACAACTGGAATAAATTTCATAACATATATATTAATTAAAATTTAACACGGGTTCTGTTTCAATCAAAGACTGCGTTGAATCCGGAAGTAACGGCACGCAGTTCATTGAAATTAGAACGTATGTAAAATCACATAGAAATATTAAAAGCATCAAGATCCTGCTATGACCATGCATTGGCCTTCTTTAGGGATATTATTTGTTGTTTGAAACACTTATACGGTCATAATATATATTTTTTTAAACTATTATAACAAATTCATCATGTATTTTAAACATTTTGGACTAAGTAATTAAATTAAATGCAAAGCAGAGTAATAAGAAACATGATGCAAATGTGTGAAGTACCTCGCGCAAGTATCATGCCAACTCTGACCGCGCAAATTCCACGCGCGTCTTTCGTGAATTTCAATAGCTCACCGTTCAAATTTTATTTATTGGATCGCGTTTTGGTATAATGAACTTTTCGTCTTAGAATTTCACGGAGGTACCAATGTATTCTCCATTTGTATCAATGCAACTCCGAAAAAGTCAGTTAATCGTTTTCTAAAATATCAAATTAAAAAGTTTAGATTTCAAGCTGTAAAATGCTTTTTAAAAAAATCTTGTTACGATAACTATTGACAAAGTTGCTCTATTTTGAAATTGGCCTATTTTTAGAGAATAGAACAGGTGATTCTTTAATTTTTTGGACCAGTGTATATTGACATTTAATTTTGCATATTTTAATTGTATCGCGTTATTAATATACATATATACTGTTAATTATTTCAGAATGATACTCTCAATATAGCTATATGCTCTCGCTAATATAGAATTAAATTTTAAATAAATGACAAAATTGTTTTATAGATTATATATCGAGAGGGTAACCACTCTTGAATTCCGGTGTACAATCTGTCAGAATTCCATTGAATTCCATTGAATTCCTTGAAACTCGATGAAGTCCAGTACAGTTTGCTAAAGTCCAATGAAGTTCGACATATTCCGCTGAAGTTGTTGAAGTCCGATAAAATCCAATTTCAAAAAAAAGGTCAGTTTTTATTGAGTTCTTTGAAAGCCCTTGTTCGAACATTAACATTTGTCTGGAAATTTATTGAAAAATTTTGCCGATGTTTTCAGATAGAAACCCGAAACCGTATTTATAAAAGTCTAGTGAAGTTTGGCGAAGTCCGATGAAATCTAATGAATTCCGGTGTAGTCTGATAAATTTCAGTGTAGTTCTATAAAGTCCGTGAAGTCCGGTAAAGTCTTGAAGTAGGAAGTCCAGGTATACGTATATTTTTTAAGTGTACCTCCTCAGATCGGAGGTAAGTAATTATATTTAGAAACAATTTAATATATGTCTACCGAATACATTTAAAGCCGAAAAATAAGAAAAAAACTAATTTTTTTTTGCCACGTTCCACCAAATAAAAAAATCCGAAAAAATCGAATATAATATGGTATAAGATTTATCTGCTGAATTTTTTTTAAAGTGGCCAATTTTTTAGATCTAGAAAAAATGCGATTTAAAATATTCTGGATTTTTTTAAAAACAGAATTTTCAGCACAGAACGACAACA
>NW_012045150.1:0-519 GCF_000956235.1 Wasmannia auropunctata
ACACACACACACACACACACACACACACCACCACCACCACCACCACACACACACACACACACACACACACACACACACACACACACACACACACACACACACACACACACACACACACACACACACACACACACACACACACACACGACACGACACACGACACACGACACACGACACACACGACACGACACACACACACACACACACACACACACACACACACACACACACACACACACACACACACACACACACACACACACACACACACACACACACACACACACACACACACACTCCATGATGTGCAAACTCCAACCCAGCAATCTCCTTGTGGTGCAAACCGGATAATGCGAACGCCGGCGATACTTAATCAAAATCTTGCAAAAAATAAGGTATACTTTGGAACCTAATAACTCAGCTCCTAGATAAGCTAGAACAATTTTTTTATGCCATTTTAAACGGAATGTTCTTGGCTTCAAAACTAATGTGTTTTTCGCCTCGTTGTTGCTTTGCCCA
>NW_012045151.1:0-657 GCF_000956235.1 Wasmannia auropunctata
AAAACGTCATATCTGACGTCATTAATCACGACCGCGTTGGCTCACGACGCTCATGATTCGTAGGTGAGTCGTCGCGGTCGTTTCGTCGTCTGCTTTTCTACTCATAAGCAAATGAAATGGCAAATATTGCGGTCGTAGTCGTGGTCATTGTGAACGTTAAGTGGAACGTATCCCAAGCCGTCCACGCCACGCGCGCGTGTCCGTATCGCCGGATCCAGTTGATGACGCCGCGCATCGCCTCGCGACCCATACGAGAAATCGTATATGCGCTGAATCGAATATAAATACAGTTACCGCAGCAATTCATGGTCGGGATACTGCTAAATCGTTTCATTTGCGTTTATTTTAAAGTATGAATAATTATATGTATGTTATGTTACCTACGACGCACAGTGGGCATAAAGTCGTGTTTTGCGGTCAAAAATCGTTCGACGGCTCAATTCTCAACCGATTGCAATAAATTTTTTTTCAAAATACGCGTCATTTACTGTACTATAGCGGAGACTTGCACATTTTTTCATATTATAATTTGTTAATTAACAAAAAGTCAAAATTGATGTAAACTTTATGGCTAACTTGTTTTATTATGTTCATAATTCCTTCAATCTTTGATATATAAGTGTTTTTGAGGTTGCTGACTACAAAACCGTCACTCAA
>NW_012045152.1:0-535 GCF_000956235.1 Wasmannia auropunctata
CAGATGGCACTTTAATAAGTTAGATAAGGACATTGCACGTGTTTGAAGTGAGACAAAAGAGATTGTAAGAAATTCATTTAGAGATACCACTAACACCGAAAAGTCTGTTTTATCAACTTTGTGCAAATTTTTCCGACCTTCCGGCATTGCCTTAATTATTTATTTTTTACAATAAAAAACGTGGATGCTCTATAATTATTTTACTTATAAATTCATTTAACAATGGATATGTAATACTACCAAATTGTTTAAACGCATTTGGCTCATTGATGTTTTAAACCATGTTTTTAGCCCTTTCAGTGCCGAAAAGGAACGTTCCGCCGTGCAGGACAAGGCCGAGATCGTCAAAATTTAATCTTATTAATTTTATAAATTTCAGAGCCAAGTCCTTGATATTCGGATTTATTTTTAAAAAATCTACTATATCTTTTAAAGATTTAAGCGTTACACTTTTAGATTTTAAGATGCTTAAAAAAAATTGGTAATGTGTCCTTAGACTATCCTCCCCCAAATCGTCTTTATAAAAAGATAATAA
>NW_012045153.1:0-1084 GCF_000956235.1 Wasmannia auropunctata
TTAAATATTAAATTCTACAGTGAATAATCTAAATAATTTTTAACTAGTCTAATCCCAGGATAAAATACTGAAATGTATTGACCCAAAAACGGACTTAAAATTATAAATAAAAAAACTATCAGTTCGTAACAACGGATCCAGTTCCGATACTTTTATTATTCAGGTATCTTAAAAGATTCGGATATCCGGATAATCCGAATTTGAAGCGTCGCATTTATTCGTAATCCGGATAAACAGATATCCGGATAGCATCAAATGCGAACAAATCTTGAAGCCATATTATATATGTATATATTATATGTTTCATTAATTTATTTATTGTTCACTTAAAACTTGCTGTGATCATCTGTTATAATTTTATCTTTCTTTTTTGCTGTGTGATATTGCGAAAGCATTCTCGGAAGAGATGATACCAGACGTTTATATAAATGATAATGAAGTTGATAAAATATATACATTCAGGCCCGACGATTTATTTCAATTCTGGGTGTGGAATACTGTGGAAATTTCTGAGAAAAATTTCCTCTTTCCACCAGTAGTTGATAAAATTTTCAAGTACACAAATTTGTTCTTTTAACATTTAAGGCGATGTTGGAAGGTAGAAATTACCGATACATTACAATTTAGTAAATTTTTCTGAATTGGTTGAACGGAATTGAAAATTCTTTCACAGGGTTGAAATAGACATGAAATTGTGGTGTTAGACGGTCGAATTCGTAGTAAAATTGGAAAAAAATTAAAAAATTACATTTTTTTGGGTCGTACAGCTGACACCTAATCATAAACTGACATAAACATTTCATTAGTGTAAAAGTTCTATAGCTCATATTTACAAAATGCTTACGTCTAACACCACAGATTACATGAACGAATAATATAAAGCCTTTTGAGCTACGATTGAAAGCGTAGAAAAAAAGATATCCACTGAATTGCAATTTGTGGTAATTTGTACGCTTAGCTAAGCTAAAGACAGCAAAAATTGTCTAGCAGTAAGTGCCAGATTTTGCAACAGATGGCACTTTAATAAGTTAGATAAGGACATTGCACGTGTTTGAGTGAGACAAAAGAGATTGTAAGAAATTCA
>NW_012045154.1:0-602 GCF_000956235.1 Wasmannia auropunctata
AGTTATCCGAATCGACCGGGATTTCTGCACCGAAAATACGGTATCAAAAAGGATTAAAATCATTCAAATCGGATATAAATCACTTTAGACGGATTAGTATCAGGTGATAGGAATCTATGTCAATCCAAACTTCGACGATTGCTCGTACAAAAAAAGCAATTGGTCGATCCAAAATTTACTGATTGATATATGAATATATCATGTCAAAATTAATTATATAGTTCAACTAATAATAAAATTTCATATATATTTTATTATTCTAAATGTAATATAGAATTAATCGAATCAATAACAAGAAAAAATGTTCGAAACCAAACTCGAATTTATGACGAATGTAAGGACTAAGGTAGTACACTCGCGACAATACCATCCAAAAGTTAGATCTCTTCGCGCGCTCGGTGGCGATATTCCCATTGCCGCCAGTGAGAAAAAACATTTGGTTGTGCCTATCCATAGATCGCACGCACACGCAGAAAAAAATTATTCAGACAGACGCAGACTAACGCAGCTCGACTGGCTGCCTCCTTCATTCGCCTCTATATGTCAATAAAAATCGAAAATTATATTTTTTAAGATGCTCTATTTTCCAAACTAAATGGTAA
>NW_012045155.1:0-465 GCF_000956235.1 Wasmannia auropunctata
TTTCAAATCCCATGTGATATACTGTACTTGATATTTTTTCATTATAAGTTTCTTTCATCTCGTTCATGCGTTTTGTATTTTGCCCAGCTTTTTCTAAGGAAGTTATCTTTTTCTTAAGTGTCTCTACTTCGGTTTCCTTCGCTTCTTTCTCACTGTTAAGTTGCGACGTTAATTTTTCTCTCTCCCGTTTAAGTTCCGTAAGCTCCGTAGTTAGATCCGTGATCTTCGTTGATGTGGTAGACTTTGTATTTTCTAATTCCTTTTTCAAACGTTTTACTTCAGCATCGAGCTTGGCTTTCGTCTGTTCAATCTGTTTTAATCGAAAGAAATAAAACGAGTATACCAATATAGATTATTAATTTATTAACACGGAAAGAACGATTTTGTTGAAAAATCTAAAAATTTTGCTAAAAACAGATCTGAAAATAATTTTTTATTAAATTATTAAAATAATTTGTTGGAATG
>NW_012045156.1:0-469 GCF_000956235.1 Wasmannia auropunctata
AATCAAATAATGTTTAGCTAATTCTATTAAGAAATATCCAGCAAAACTTTTAAATTTTTCAGCAAAATCATTCTTTCTTCATGCCATTTTCTTAGCTACTCCTGTTAAAGAACGCTTTTATTTTAGCTAATAAAATTGTATCTCGCAATAAATATATTTTATCTTCAATAGCTAACTTTTAGCAATAACAGCAAAGTTCGAACTAGTTACTGATATTTAGTTGATAATGCTAATTTTTTTGCGTACAGACTCAGAAGATGGACGAGGAAGAAGAACAGCGGGTAGCAATTAAATTTTGCTGCAAAGCTGATTTTTTAGCGACAATAAAACATTTGAACTGATTCAGAAGGTGTACAAAATTTAATTGCTACTTTCTAATTTTTTTTTAGTAAATCTCATTCCAAAAGATTGAAAATACTGCCACTCGGCCATTTAAGTAGCAGTATTTTTACTCTTTTGGAGTGAGATT
>NW_012045157.1:0-687 GCF_000956235.1 Wasmannia auropunctata
GTTATATTTATTTCCCCCGCGCGCGTCCGGGAGTGCCGATTTCGACTCGCGCGCAAGTGCCGCTCTGCGATGAGCGCAACAATAACATATATAAAGACTGCTTTTTTTTTTATTGTTTTACGTTCATTTCTTAAATCTTTTTAAAATTTTGATTCAAAAATTAGAATTACTGCATCAATCAATAAACAGATAATTTTATGATGTATATTGTAAATTAAAGTGCATATATAAAAAAAAAATAAAGTTATTATATTAAATAATTGTTTATTCATTCTTTAAACATGTTTTTTCAAATAAGAAAAAAGTAATAATTTTAATTAAACAAGTGAAAAATATAAAAAACAACAATAGTTGACCGGTGAACTTCAATTAATGATCATTAATGCATTATAGTTGTAAATAATCCAGCGTATAACTTTTGAAAGAAAAGAATACATATTTTTAATAAATATACATATTTACCCAAGTAGCACAGTCTAGCTGGATTGGCTTTGACAGCAAGAATGTGGCTAGTATAACGTCCCACCAGCATTAAATACAGCTATTTGGCAGGAAAAGTTATTTTGCTGGATTTTTAATTGCAAGAACGTTTTAATAGCTAATAAAAAAGTCAAAATCCAGCTACAGCTATTTTAGCTGTATTAATAGCTGTAAAGTCACTGTGAAAACTATAACAAAAACCAAAAT
>NW_012045158.1:0-2797 GCF_000956235.1 Wasmannia auropunctata
CGCCGCGGCGTGTCCACTTGAGAAAGACGGACAACGTCCTTATGTCGTGATTGACAAATCGCCATACAAGCCGAAAGGCGTAAATAATGCGGACATGGCAAGCATACAGTGCAGTTTTGTAGGTTTAGTTTTGCTTTGTCCGCAAAAGATTGGAGTGCATAATGCGACCGATGAAGACATTGAAGCGTTTTGCCATATGTGGAGATGTTACGGATATTATCTTGGGATGGCGGATGAGTATATATATTCTTCTAGCGCTAGTAAAAAATGAAGGAGTAACGTTTTAGAATGCCCTTTCCAAAACTTTTATATCCTATAAAATTATAATATCCTATAAAAATATAATTTCCTCAGGCACAACTTCTGCCGCGGCAGTCTCGAGGAAATAAAGCAGCGCACTCGAGATCTTCATGAATATTGGATATTACCTAATTTTAAGGAAGTTACGCCCGAATGGGAGCACATGACGAGATGCATCATCGAATCAATAAATTACTATCCCTTGATTTATGTACCTTACAAAATGATGATATTACTTGCTATGGATACGTTAAATATAAACATGCCGTATTTGTATGCGTCAATGAGTTACACGGAATGGATTACTTATAAAAGTTGGAAGTGAGCATACATATAGATACTTAATTTATCCCGTAACGCTCGCGCCGTTCAAGATCCTCGAATATTAAATATCAATTCTGTCAAACAACTATGTATTACAAAGTACTAAAAGTATGTATATTTTTATAGAATTATTATTTTAATTGTTTCAGATTTCTATTGCGCTACGTTTTAAGATTCTCAAGTTTCCAAAAAATTTTTAATAAAGTGATCGGCAAGATACTCGATCTTGCGAAGAATATGAGCCCAGAAAAGGAAGCAGAACTTCAGGAAAAATCGAAAAAGCAGTTATCCAGTTTTTCTACTATGCACTAATAGTGAAGCGCAATTGCATAAATTTTGAAAAAATCTAAATTTAAACAAGTTTTCTTTTAGTTAGCTTTTTGATGAATTAATTTAAAAAAAACGTATAATCAACTTATATTAATATCTAACTAATATCTGCTCTCTTATTAATATTAATATATAAATTGACATTGTATATTATGTCAAGTAAACATTAAAATTATCTAAAACATAGCAACGTCTTAACCGATTTTAAAGTATAATATGCTGACAAAAAATAAAGCAGTTGTCAAGTGCATTAAACTGGTACAAAATATATAACAAACAAATAACAATACAAACAAACAAAAATTTCATTTATTAATATTAATACTATCGATGCTATAAAATAAATTACACTGTAATATGAATTAGTCGGTTGTCTGTTTATAACTCATTTATCACTTAGCAGTATATTTATATTATCATATTTTTTTCTGTTGAAAGAGAGAGAGAGAGAGTCAATTTTTCTTTAACATAGTAAAAACGTGTCTGAGAGTAAGATTATACAATTTCAAACATGGTACAATTCTGAACGACATAAGATTTAAATCTATTTTTAAGATTCAAATTTGGTAAACGATCTTATTGTGAAGGGTACTAAACTTTACACAATAAAATTATTTACCAAATTTTAATCTTATAAATTAGATTCAAATATTATGTCGAATTGTACTACCTTATCCTATGAACAGAAAAGATTCGTAACGTACAGTAATATAAAATATTACCTTATCACGAGATAATCTAATTGCATTTCTTTTGACAAGAATACAAAATAATACCATAAATTGACAGTGTAATATAAAGGGTACCTGAATTTCGTCTCGAAACAATATAATCTCAAAGTGATCTGTTGCAAGGTAATAATTTCTTTGCGCTTGATCAAGTAAGTTTTTGTCGATTTCCATATATCATTCTAGCTTATCCTTCTTGATCGATTCAAGCTTGAGTATAAACAATGGGAATCGTAATCGCCATTTTATATATCTCCATTATAGAAAAATAGTTTTAAGTTCGCGTTATCAAGATTTTTTTTGCTAATTGTTTTAAAAATGTATAGCTTACAAAAATCAAGTGAATACAAGAGGGGGCGGAGGGGCGATCGCCTCTCCCTCCAGAGCTCTTCAAACAAATTTCGTATATTGGAAAAAGTCGGTTTTAAATGAAATGAGAAAAAAAATTATCAGAAATTATTTGAGACTAAATAATATTCACTCAATTTTTATTTAAATAATAAGAAATATTAAAAATAACATTAACGATAATAATAACTACATATTCACATTTCATCGTATCGTCCCTCCCCCCGTCCCCAAAACAACTCTCTGGATCCGTCACTACTCAATAGAATCATATAATGCGTCGAACAGTAATCGTATACTAATCTCAGATATGGCACCAAATTGTGCGTACTGCAGGTGTAAATGCAATTATTGTTAGCAATCACATAAAAATAATCCAGCATAAAGAGGATCGCACTCGGCTGATGTATTGTGCAGAATACTTGGCAGAAGGTAATTCATCATTGCGATAATTGTTTCAAAAGTGCTATGTATTGCTTTGAAGAAGTACTATCTAAATCATTATAAAGATAAATCAAAACAGCTATAAAAAAGGTATATGACAAAAAATAAGCATTTTGTTAAAATCTTTATATAATACCTTGTAAGCTCAACAAGAAATATGACTGATGAACCATTCGTCAAATCAAGTTCATGTTTTTTCTTGTTTGATGCAACATGTGTGACGTAAGCAAAAATAATGATTGGTCAGAATATTTAAATTGCAAAATAATACCGATTTTACATAATAATTATTAAATATCAGGAAAGACCGTGGAACGTTAACA
>NW_012045159.1:0-8095 GCF_000956235.1 Wasmannia auropunctata
AACCTACAAAACTGCACTGTATGCTTGCCATGTCCGCATTATTTACGCCTTTCGGCTTGTATGGCGATTTGTCAATCACGACATAAGGACGTTGTCCGTCTTTCTCAAGTGGACACGCCGCGGCGAAATCCTTTAGAAACAACTCGCGATTCGGGCACCACGGCTCCGCTATTTTAGACTCATTGTCGATTTGCTCATGATCGAGCTTGTCCAACTTCGATTGTATCATTAAATGCATTTTACGCACAATTTTTATGTTCTTATTGGCTGGCGTTCCTTCAATCCAAGGTTCTCCGTTGTACCAGCTATTAATTCGTTGCATGGTCGAGATATACCTTGCAAATTACAATATCATGAACAATTTTTAAAAAAGTACTCATTAATTGATATTATTATGCCACAAAATTATATAATATAAATTATGTAATAAATATAATGTGACTGTTAAAAGCAATCATTAATTCAGCTAATATGGATCTTGTTATTGAGTTATCTTATCTTTTTGTACGGATTAAAGTACTCGATGCAAAGTATCATCAGTATTTAATTAAATATTAAATTAAAAATATACCTTTTAAACCCTAAATATGGCGTATGAGAGCCCTTTGATATGATCATTGGTTTTAAAATCTCATTGAAAGAATACACATTTATAATGTCCAGTAAATTGGCAACTAGAAGTGACCCAAAATTTTCACGTACAAATGTCTGCCCTTTGCGGTATTTATCCATATCCAACCATTTGGGTATCTGCGCCGGTGTCCAATTGTAATCTCCTTGGCGAAAAGAGGCCGGAATATAATCTAATAATTAATGATTTTGGTACGTTCGGAAAGAATGTGGCGATGTTATCGTTTATCCACACGCATTGCTTTTGTACAGTCCATATGTCGAAATTGTTTGGAAATAATTCTCGATCAAATGTGCTCTTAAAAAATTTCACATATTTACATTGATTTGGACTTTTCAAACTGTCTTCAGAATTTGTAGACACGATGTTAAGATCCGTCATACTTTACAAAATGAATTTTGATTAAGCAATTGAACAGTGTAGTTACGAGATAACATTCGAACTGCATATTTATCATTCGATGCTCCTATTTATCGCGTTTCTGCCGATAAACTCGGCTGAAAATGTTAAGATTTCTACAACAGACTAATAATTATTTTTGACGCATTTATATAAAATGGTTATAAGAATCACAATAGTACTCTGGATATGACTTATGTTTGTTCCAATCTTATACTGTTATTCTGTCTTAAAGCTAATGGCACTTAAAATCTTTATCAGCATGAAAATCATATATTACGACAGAATTATGTTCGATTATCAGTTGATGCCCTTATCAGTCGTCTTCTTGCTACTTATTTCTCTAACGATGAGCTATTTAAGACTAGTTATATAAGATAGCTCAATATCACAAAATTTATATTAGCTGAATCGCTGATTGCTTTTAACAGAATTGGTAGCTTTGCAAGATTCCTTAACCCTTTGTGTCACAAATTTTTGTATCAGACTGATTTTTTTAAAACTTTGTACTCGGTAGTTTTTCAGATCGCTATCTATAAAGAGTGTACATCTTACGTTAGCTAGATTGTTTGGTGACTTGTTGTAAAGTGACTACTGGCAAAAGAGAGAAATAGACATTAACTATTAAAGTCGGGCGAGAAGTATATTTCTTTCTAGCATTGAGTAATTTTCTTTCGAGATGTTATTTACCGATTGTGAGATTCTAATTATTTAGAACAAGAGCGTGAAAAGATACTTTAAAACATGTGATAAAATTTCTGCAAACCAATTTTTGTTTTCTACAATATTTATTTAAGTTCAATCATTTGGATAATTCTACAAAGAAATAATAAAATTTATTTTGTAATTAGCGGAAGAAAAATTGATAGAAATTACATTCAGATTATAAATAAGAATGTTTAAGTAAAAAAATTTATTAGAAATAATTGTTCTCTCTTCACATTATACTTTAACGTAAAATAAAAATATTGAATAAGATACTCAAAATAAAGCAATGTAAATTTTAAAATGCTACAAAAATAAATATTTCTCACACATATAATGGCACAATTATATTCAATTCGTAAAGAGATATACTTATATATTACTCAAAATATCAAGACTCATTGTGGAACGATTAAGTATAGTAGAGGGAGACTACATCATGTACGAACTGGCTACCCAACGATTGT
Source organism: Wasmannia auropunctata (assembly GCF_000956235.1). Taxonomy (NCBI): domain Eukaryota; kingdom Metazoa; phylum Arthropoda; class Insecta; order Hymenoptera; family Formicidae; genus Wasmannia; species Wasmannia auropunctata. Next base: position 2,203 of record NW_012045159.1, read on the forward strand.
AACATAGTATAAGGAGTAGGCATCCAACGTCGACAGTTGCAACTGAGAACTTGTGGAATACACCTCGCGAACACAGGATTCGCTCATTCTCTAAAGTGAAAGGCAACTTTCTTACGCTCATAACCTTGTTAGCAGCGCGAGATCAGTCAACACATAAAACTGAAGTGCGCAATGTTATAATCGGTCATGTACCACTGATAAAGTACTCAACGATCATCGTGTATTATGTACATCCGCTATCTTGTACGCGCGGTGTAAACGCCGGCTCGTTCAATTACTCAATTGCGACGGCGGACGGATAATTTTACAAAGTGTTTCGGCAAGATGCTGGGAGCGAACGATAAAAATGACGCAGCGAGGATGCTGGACGGCGACTGTAAGATCCATGTGCAGGAATCCGAAAAGTTGTTGGAACCCGAGAAGTCGCGAACCTCGCAAATGTACATCGAATTCAATGATCTTTGTTATTCGGTTCGTCTCAATCGCAAAGGTCAGCTATTTTATTTCGTCGTTCTACATACTTAAATGAAACTCGCGTACTGTTCGATACCCTGTATCTTGTTCGTATACACTTCGCAATTTTCAAACAGTTTCAGATAATTTCGCAGGAGATAACGATTGGTCTAATCATTCGATTACGTTGCATACACTGTACTTTACTCTTCGATTTGCGCATCAGACACATTGGTCAATGATCGAATGTTCCATGCATTGATATTACGGATATAGATTTTCTCAATCATTAATTAGCGAACTGTTAAAAGTTTCTCCCATAAAAAATTAAAAGTATAAATAATATTTAACGTTATAAGAGTTTTTTTGCACACATTACCTATATCGCAACTTTTAACAAAAATTACCTAAGATAAATATTATTTAAAATGTGCTGTGTGTATATTGCAGTTATATATATGTATGTATATATATATATATATACATATATATATATATATACACATATATATATATATATACACATATATATATATATACATATTTATTTATTTATATATACATATATATAACTTCAAAAGGTATACACACAGTTTCAGATAATTTTTACTCACTTTAATACTCAAAGGCATGATCAGCTTTGAATGAAGACGTATTTGACACATCTAAAATCTCGAAATTTGTATTCTACCACCGCCTAACAAAAAAATTGGTGAAAATAATCATTGGTGCCATCTCAAAGTACGGACTTTGCTCTTTTAAATAAAAAAAATTTTTTTTGAGCCGTTTATTTAGCATGATATTACAATTTCAAGTAACCTTTGTTTTTTTTAACGATTTTAGCACGATCTCTAAATTTTGTACACTTTCCAACACCGCGCGTGGCTTTCCTGTCACAATCAAACATGATACAAGCACAGCTGTCCTTGTCTCCTCTCCACAATGGTTCACACGATTAAGTTATTTTTATTTCATGTAATCTCTGTTTTTTTACGATTTTAGCACGATATATCGTAAAAAAATAGAGGCTGATAATACTTGAAATTGCAATATTTTGCAATCTAAATAATTAGCGTAGAAAAAAGTTTTTTTTTTTATTTAAAAGCGCAAAGTCCGTACTTTAAGATAATACCAATGATTATTTTCGCCAATATTTTATTAGGTGGTAGAAGATCACAAATTTCGAGATTTTTTATGTGTCAAATACATCTTCATTCTCAAGCTGATCACATCTTTGAGTATTAAACTGAGTAAAAATTGAACAAAGGCATCTTATAGTAGAGAATTTGCGATATATAAAATCCTTTTTTAATTTATTTTTTACGTCAATTATTCGCTGAGTAACTAAAGTTTAAAAATGGGCAAAAATTTAATGAGAAAAAGTGATCCCCAAATTTTTTGGACTAATGTATATAAGACATATAAGAGTTATTCAGAATCACGAAGAAAAAGAAAACAATTAATTTTTATTAATTCACGCAAAAGAATAAGAAAATATTAAAAGTTGTAGTTCAGCCGTTTGTTCTAAAATTACGGAGATTCAATTCATCTACGCCACTGTACGATTTCCGTTTCTAGTCACTTATCTCCAGTTATTTTCAGGGACACAGAAAAATAGCACAATAAATTACAACCCAATAAAATAAATAATTAAATTCAACTATACGTACTAACGTTCATATCTGCATCTATATTGTTTTAATCAATATAACAAAATTTTACATACAATTGCATATATTAATCAACAAATTTTTAAAACATGTACAAGTGATTTAAGATATTTTTATCCTAAATAGAGCCTGATTTCTAAACAAGCCTAATCTAATAATAATACTATAATTATACTAAATCTTGCGTGTTTAGAAAAGCCCTATATATCCTTATAAATACTAAGAACAATTGAATAATGAATATCTTTCTATAAATTCATTAAAAATAATGATAAATTATTTGTAAGAAAAAAGTTGGTTTTATCACAAAAACGCGAATTTAATAATTAGCTGTCTTAACAAGATTCTTTCCTTTAACGTTCATTTTTTCCACTGTTTTTTAGGCCGTCTTTATAGCATTGATTTGCATTTCAAAACTGTTTCTATTGACATAACAAAAAAATATCTTTTTTTAAAATAAAGTTAAAATATCATTATAAATTACAATATGCTATGAAGCTCTTGTTTTTATTACAAAGCTTATTAATTATATGTCACAACATAAAACATTCAAAAATTAATTGTCTTCTTTATAAAAATTTTAATAAACATAAGTTATGTAGTTTATGTGTTTTTATTTTGATCTTAAAATTTTCAAATTTGAGAAAGCAACAAAATATTCTCTAGATATTATATATTTACAAACATTCTTCTGTTTTATCAATTACGATTAATATCTCATTTTTAACATATATACATATATACATCATAAATACATTGCAATCGCGTATGCAATATTTCCTAAGAAATTTTTATGATTTCAGCAACAGAATCTCAGCAAACACGTTCATCTGCAATTGTAATTTATAATAATTAATGCATATCTTTCCTGTTGTTGCTTGGAATTTTCCTAATAATTATCATCACATCACTTTATCTTACATGTAATTATATACATACAAAGCTAATATAAATTAAAATATTACATAATTGCAAAAATATGAGATTTATATAAAACTATGTACATACTATATAACATATAATATGTACTACAGTTATTAAATTACAAAGATTATATAAAATGCACCGCACTTGAATGTTTTATACTGCAACATATAATTAATAAACGTTTTATACTGAAAACAAAAATTTTATAGCATATCGTAACTGCAACTTATAATGATATTTCAATTTTATTCTTAAAATGTTAATGTCAACAGAAACCAATTTGGAATGCAAATCAATTTCCTTGTCCTTTCTTCTCGGTAAATTTAGATGTGCAGAATTGAAAGATTATCTTAATGCGCTACTGATGTTGCGTTTTTTGTATAGACATTTCGTCTAGACATAGTTAAAGAAAAAACATTTATTTTAGGAACTGAGAAAACGATTCTACACGATGTAACGGGGCACTTTGAATCTGGGAAATTCACGGTAATAATTGGTCCTTCCGGTGCGGGAAAGACCACTCTGTTGAAAATCGTGTCAGGTAAACGACTGATGGATGTTAAAGGCATCATCACTGTAAACGGCGTTGAACGAAATAGAGGGATGTTCCGCAAACAGGTGTGCTACGTGCCACAACAATTCGATCTACTGCCGTTTCTCACAACGCGAGAAACTCTCCATATAGCGGCACGATTGAAACTCAACGTTAAACAGAATGAAGAAATTCGTTTAGTTGTAAGTAAAATATAATTACAAGAGAAACATTTTAATGTGTTATATATACACAATTAGATATTATTGACATATTATTGTATATACATATTATTAACATATAATTGTATATACATATTATATTATTGATTTATTAATATATTTCATATATTTTACGGATCGAGAGAGTTTTATTTTTAAATTTATCCTGAAAATCATGTTAATCGTAGGACAACATAGTATTTCGATAAATTTTATGTGATTTTCACATATTTTTTAAAATATAGACTACAATAAATTTATTATAATGCACAGTAAAAAACAGAGAAAATCACATAAAGTTTGCCAAAATACTATATGTTGTCCCACGATTAACATGATGTTTAGGGTAAATCTTAAAAGGAAATCTTCTGTTATACAAAATGTATTAAATAATAAATATATAGAATAATTATATACAAATACATTATATGTATATAATTATATTGTATATATTATACATTATTACTTCTACTAATACTTATAGCGAACTTGGTTGGATGCTCTGGTGCACACCAATGCACATTAAACCGTCGTACACAATAATATTTAATATAAATATATAAATGGATTAAACTAAAAAATTCTTAATATATTTTATTAAGCTATTTGGTAAAATATATATTTTATTATTCAATATTTGTGTTTCTCTTTTATACAATTAGAATATTTAAGTCATTGTATAATACTTCAATATATACAGTGCAATCAACTGAATTTGTTATTATAAACTTGCTATTAGTTTGCTAGGCGAACAAGATAATATATAAATTGACGCATCGCATATATCAGATATTATTTCTGTTAAGATAAATGATATTGCAAAAAATCTTGGCTTGACAAACTGCCTGGACACATTGGCAAACAAATTAAGCGGTGGCGAACGGAAAAGACTCTCTATCGGCGTGGAAATGATCACGAAGCCATCCGTTCTCTTATTAGACGAGCCAACAAGCGGTCTCGACAGTGTGGCCTCTAATCAGGTACGTAAATTATTAGTGCAGCTGTACATAAATAACGATAATCGTTTTTACAAAAGTAATATTCCATATTAACTTTCAGAAATCAATCTTTATCGCTTTTGTTATATTCTGCTAAGAATTCTCTATAAATGTAGAACACACCAGCAACATTGTAGTAACATTGCAAAGTAGCTGGAATGTATGATGTATTGTTTTACAATATCATTTAATTTTAACCTACTCCTAATATGCTCAGAACATACGATTTGCACTGACTAGCTTGTCAACATGCTGCACAATATGGCAAGAGCGAACTGCACTGTGGTTTGTGCGATACATCAACCCAACAGTCAGATGATTTCGCTCTTCGATGACATTATGGTACTTAATCGAGGCAGATGTATGTACTGCGGTCCAAAGAGCGAGATCTTGAACGTATACAGCATTGCCGGATTCACGTGTCCCAGCTTCTACAACATAGCCGAATTTGGTAATATTAATTCTACTAATCCGATCTGATAAAAGAATTACGAGAAAATAGAAGAATTAAAAAAAAGATTATCGACATTGACTAGAGCTGTACGCATTTTCCTTAAATGTTTTTTTTCATAATTACAGAATAGATTTCTTCTCATTAATTTTAAAATGTAAATTTTTTAAATTTATTAAATAGATACATTTTGTAAAATTAATTTTGAAAAATAGTAAATTAATTAAGTTAATTTTTAGTATTTTAACAAGCATTACAAGAATTATGAATATTTATGTAATAATATTATTTTAATATTTTATTAATTTAATTTAAACGAAGGAAATGTACTCTTAAGAAAAAAATATTTGTCAAAATATCAAAGTTTACCATAAAAAGAAAGAGTATTGCGTCACATAAAAATTTATTAAATCATAATGAATACATTTTAATACGCCGCCGAGTTTTAAACTTATTTAAGAAATTTAGAAATTAAATGTGTAACGTAATAATGTATTTAGAAATTAAAATGTTTTAAAAATAATACATAATTAAAAAACAAAGAAAATCGATATTGATAGTGATTTTCTAATTACAGTGCTTGAGGTAATAACCGAGCAGAGGGGTGGAGACTTAGAAAATCTGTACAAGATCTGTCGTGA
>NW_012045159.1:14887-18581 GCF_000956235.1 Wasmannia auropunctata
ATCCGTTTTCTTATTAGACGAGCCAACAAGCGGTCTCGACAGTGTGGCCTCTAATCAGGTATGTAAATTATTAATGCAGTTATTAATTAATTAATTAACGGTCGTTTTTACAAAGAAATTATTTGATAATAACTTTTATAAGTCGATATTTATCGCTTTTGTGATATTCTGCTAATAATTCTCTATAGATGTAGAACACACCAGCAACATTGCAGTTACATTACAACGTAGCTGGAATGTATAATGAATTGTTTTGCAATATCGTTTAATTTTAGTTTACTCTTAATATGCTCTATCAGAATGTACGATTTGCATTGACTATAGCTTGTCAACATGCTGCACAATATGGCAAGAGCAAACTGCACTGTGATTTGTGCGATACATCAACCCAACAGTCAGATGATTTCACTCTTCGATGACATTATGGTACTTGCTCGAGGCAGATGCATGTATTGCGGTCCAAAAAGCGAGATCTTGAACGTATATAGCATTGCCGGGTTCACGTGTCCCAGCTTTTACAATATAGCTGAATTTGGTAAAGTTAATTCTACCGAGCCGATTTAATAAAAGAATTACGAGAAAAAAGAAGAATTAAGAAAAGAGAATTGACATAGACCAGAGCTGTACGCACTTTCCTTAAATATTTTTTTTATAATGTTAGAATGGATTTCTACTTATTAATATTGAAATGTAAATTATTTTAATTTATTAAAAAGATACATTTTGTAAAATTAATTTTGGAAAATAGCGAAATAATTAAGTTAATTTTTAGTATTTTAACAAGCTTTTACAATAAAAATTATGAATATTTATGTAATACTATTATTTTAATAATACTTTATTATCTTAAATCTTTAGAGAAATTCACTCTTAAAAAAAAATATTTGTATTAAAATTTACCATAAAAAGTATTGCGTTACTTAAAAATTTATTTAAATCGTAATGGATATATTTTAATACGTAGCTAAGTTTCAAACATATTTTTTAATATTAAGAACTAGAAATTAAACGTGTATAATGTAATAATTTAATAATGTAATTAAAAATTAAAATGCTTTAAAAACAATACATTATTAAAAAACAAAGAACAATCGCGATATTAATTGTGTTCTTCTGATTACAGTGCTTGAGGTAATAACCGAGCAGAGAGGTGGAGATTTAGAAAATCTATACAATGTCTGTCGTGATGAATACAAAAAGTTCAGATCACAAAATAAACATAATGAAAATGGTAAATATATGTTATATTTAATTACATAATGTTTTATACTTAATTGTTTCATTCTGTCAATACACTATAACATTTGTTAATAATTACTTTATTAATTTATGGGATGTTCTTTTATCTTGCTTGGCAATAATTGAATATAATAAAAGCGTTGGTATTTTATTCGTTAAATATTTATTGCATTCTCTACAAAAATTTAGATTTTAACAGAAATTTAAAATTATAAAAATTTGAAACACAAGGCCTTCTGTACAATATAAAATTAATATCATTTAAAAAGCATAAAAATACAAAACAAGGTAATTCATATACAGCATATGAAAACAATTTTTCAATCATTATCAATAACTCTTAATAATTAATCGATTTTTTTATAGAGTTGGATTCACTGGCTAATTCCACGGAAAAAGATAAAACAGACGATACAGGTACATCTACAAAGAGCATAATACAAAAAAAGTCAACGTGGCAGCAGCAGAAGGCTTTAATTTCACGTGCTCTAATCTGCATCAAGCGAGATACTGTGAATAGAAACTTTCGAAAGTAATATTAGAACAATTTGCTTAGAAAATCGAAATATTATTGTTTTGATTGATCTTTTAGAATCTGACAAAATTAAGACTTGCGGGGCACATCGTAGTCGCGCTTTTATTAGGAGCAGTTTTCTATAATTTCGGTAACGACGCGGGAAAAGCGGACAGCAACGTTGGTTGCTTATTTTTCTTCCTGTTATATTTATTCTTTGCAAATTCTATGCCGGCAGTGCTAACGAGTAAATGAGATTTTTCTTTTATAAACGTAGTGCATCTATAATTTATTTAATTTTGTTGACAAATTACTAAGTTATGTTTTTTTTCATAACTCTAAGAAATTAATAAAATATCTCTTTGATAATATTCTCCTACCGTATTTAATATTATGAAAAATATATCTTATGAATATAATAAATAATATATCGCATTAAACGCATCTGATTGTAGTTCCTACAGAAGCGGCAGTATTCCTGCAGGAACATTTAAATAACTGGTACTCTTTGAGATCCTACTATAGCATAAAAGTATTAACGGATCTTCCAATGCAGGTATGATTTAATTTAACATTACAAAATTGTTATTAATTATTTCTCTCAGAGATAAAATTTTGACTAAATATTAGATTGTAATTAAATAAGTTGTCATTACTTTTTAAATCAATTAAAATTTCGTTTAATTTCCAGATACTTTGCACCTCAATTTTCCTGTTTATAGCATACTATATGACAGGACAACCAATGGAATATGATAGAATTTTACAGTCGTGGGGCGTTTGCTTATTAACTACAATTCTTGGACAAACAGTCGGAATACTCATAGGCACAGTTTTTGGTACTGAGGTATTTGAAACAATATCTTTTATTATTTTAATTAATGTTTACGCTATTGAAAAAGTTACAAGATAGAGGCTAATAATAATTCAATTATACATTACAATATCATATTGAAAAATGCCACGACTATAATTATTAATATAATAGCAATAAATTAATAAATTATTAGATGATTTACTTATGATACAGTAATAATTTTTTTTATTTGATCAAGCATCATAAATTTCAATTTGATTATATAATATGAGAAGATAATGATTAAATTTAATTTATTTTAGTTAGGTGTATTTTTAATACCGGCAACCATAATACCATTAATGCTGGTTGCTGGATTTTTCTTGAAATTAGGACAAATGCCCATGTATCTGAAGCCTTTCAGCTATATGAGCTGTTTCAGGTACAGATAATTTTAAACTACAACTTACTGCTATTAAGAAAAAGTTTTTAGCTTTTAAATATATTATTACTTGGATATAATCTATATAAATTGTTATAATATTTTGTAACAATTATTTATCGAGAGTTATTGTTTCTATGTGTAGAGACATGCTTTTATTATATTGTCAATTTATTATATTTTTTCATTTAACATAAAATTTTCTTGCAGATATGCATTTGAAGGATTATTGCAGGCGGTCTATCTTAACCGACCAAATCTATCATGCTCTGAAATCTATTGTCACTGGCGTTCGTCGAAAAAAATTCTCGAAATGATGGATGTGCCAACAATGTCATTTTATGTAATTCTGATAATACTTGGCTTTTTGATACTTTGTATGCACGTGATCACTTATGCAGTACTTTGTTGGAAAATTCATTATGCAAAAAAATGATGTACTTAATTTATATTCGTATTAAATCTGAAAGTATTCTCAAAGTATGTCTTAGACAAAAAATTATACCCAATGAGCAAATTCTTTCTGTAACAGTGGACAGAATGTTAAGAAAAATTATGCCCCTCGTAAAAAAGAACTACTAGTGCAGTGAAAACACTACTGAAATGTAGTAGTGTCACTGCTATACCAGCATTTCAGTAGTGTAAAAAAGAACTACTAGTTCACTGCACTATAATAGTTCTTTTTTACAAGGGTGGAAGAGCA
>NW_012045160.1:0-541 GCF_000956235.1 Wasmannia auropunctata
TTTCATTTTTATCCCTTGTTAAAATGCAAAAAAATGCGAGCGGAATGTGCTACGTGAAGAATTGCTGGGTGCGCGCAGCGTAAGCGAGTACGGATATGGTATACGCATAGAGGCGTTTGTAATTATTTCTCGAAAATGATACTTTGGAAAATAACTTTATCACACATGGTTGAATTTGTATTAAAATAACCTTTAATTTGGTCACAAAAAAATTTAAAATTTAAAAAAAAAGTAAAGTAGTGGGGAAACATATAAAAAAATTTAAAAAAATTTTTTTTGTTACTACTATCATAAAGTTCACTTCATGCCATTTAACTTTGATTTAAAACATTTTTTTCTATCTCTCATAGTTTCGGCGATATTCACGTCGGAAGAAAAAAACCGATTTTTTTCAAGGGGTGGTTTCATCCCTTCAAAACGGAATTGAGCACCAACGAAAAATAATTTCATACTACGGATGAACTGCTCTACTTTTATACCAAGAGTCAGATTTTTCTGAATTTTCGGGTTCGCAAACTTCCCTTGTCAGTCCACGAAACTA
>NW_012045161.1:0-381 GCF_000956235.1 Wasmannia auropunctata
CATATTCAAATGCTTACTCAAATGCTTCGCAAGTATTCTTATTGCAGATATTAATATAATATCTGCGCGATAAGAAACTTCCGTGATTATATATATGTACAGGCTGTTCCCAGATTGTGACAAGTTGTTTACATCGATTTGACCTTACGACATTAAAATTTTGCTTCGTAAGCATTGTCTAGCCGTACGCGATAACAACGATTCATAGTTATACATTCGCAGAATATTGCGGAAATAGATTTCCTTTCATTTTTATCCCTTGTTAAATGCAAAAAATGCGAGCGGAATGTGCTACGTGAAGAATTGCTGGGTGCGCGCAGCGTAAGCGAGTACGGATATGGTGTGCGCATAGAGGCGTTTGTAATTATTTCTCGAAAATGA
>NW_012045162.1:0-432 GCF_000956235.1 Wasmannia auropunctata
CGGCGATCGCGCCTAAGGATGAGCGGCGATCGCGGAGGAGCCAGGGGTGGCCTCCGCACATGATTACGGTGCCGCGGGTGTCACAGAAAACACCGCGGACCGGAGATTATTAACATCCTATCGAAGTCGGGAGCCAAAGGACCTTCCGCAAGATTTGACTACGCACGGCGTTGCTCGTGCTAACTCACGTGGCCGCGGTTCATTAGCCGCGCCACCGCGCATCGTTTTTGCGCGCACCCCCCTGAGGAGGGAACGGCCCATCGATCGCGCTGTCGATCGCGATCTACGGAGATTCCGTTTCCGACTGTGGACTGAGGTGGACTCCCTTGGAATTAACGAGCACGGCGTTGATTTTTCTGCTTTTTCCTGGCCCAGAGCGACGGACGGATCGAGACCCACGGAGACCAGGAGGACGCCGACGGAGCCGGTGAA
>NW_012045163.1:0-2468 GCF_000956235.1 Wasmannia auropunctata
AATTAAATAAAAAAGTTATTTGTAAATTTTTATTTTAAGCAATATTTTTTGAGATATAAGAGTTTAAATTTAGTCAATTATAGATTAGTACTCGTGAAGTGCATAAACCACTGATACTAGCGATGCGTTTACATGTTTCCATTTAATCGTAATCTAATAAATGGCTAAATTTAAACTCAATTCAAACTTATATCTCAAAAACTACTGCTTAAATTAAAAATGTACAAATAACTTTTTTACTTCATTTTTTAAAGACTTTCTTGCTATGATATTTTGATTCGCGAAATTCGGGACATCTTATATTTCATATGTTCTTTGTGTTTTTATAAAAATCAAAACATCACGTACACAAAATTTCGTTTTGCGGTATCCATTTCACAATCATTAGATTATCCGGTATTTCAAATGGCACTTTAATATCTAATTTCCACAGTACACGTTGTTTCAATTTCGACACAGCCAGTATAACTATCTTTATCTTGTCTATTCCAATAGCCTTCCATTTCACCCTTGTTCCTAACGATATTACGATGGCTCCATTCCTTGCTCCCTCAAGAAATGTACGCATATTCTACGAAATAATGGTGAACTAAACATTTCAATAATATTATACGATATATAAGCATAAATATTTTATTGTCAAAATAGCTAGTCGTAAATAGAAATGCATACTTTCAAGCGAATTATTTAAACAAAAAGTCAAATTTAAATTGTCGAATTTATTCATATGAGCTTCATATAACATTTTCTTTAAAAGTCTTTATCAATCTTTATAAATAATATTTTAAAAAATATTTTTAAGTTTTTAAATTTAGCAATATGCCACATATTATTTACTCTCTATAATTGTAATTCATCCTGTGCTTAATAAAAAAAATTAAATAGCAATTACTGAATAGTTAAAACTATATTATAATATAAATAACAGTTCCATAATTATATTATATTTAAATTCATATCAAGATTACATCAAATTTCCATTTCCTCAGTATGCAGTTTTTTGCAAATACTTTTTTTTCAATTTTTGCTTTTCAAATAAGAAGAATAATTGCTTTTACCTCGGGATACGTTACGACTACCTCGCCGGTAATCGGTTGCACGATCTGAGCATTCAGTCCTGCAATCTCTAGAGTGTTTGGCGGTAATGGGATTCCATAGTCGAATGTAGGATGACTATTGATTAGTACAATATTAATACTGTCTCTTTCTATTTCGTATAATGGCCTGGTTGCATGGCCTATGTATTTCGCAGTATGCCGTTGAATAATAGGCAAGTAATAATAATGTCGCATGAGATCATCCGCAACATAATATAGAGCATTCCATATTTTTTGCCAAAAACCTATAGGCTTTGCAGTATGCGGATAAGGTTGAACAGTTGGATAATTTGGGCCACCGATATAATCCTTCAGCCAAGGTGTAAAGCCAAACGGAACAAATCCCACAACGGGTGGCTTACCTTTAGCAACCTACAATACAATACAGTACAATACAATACCTAACAAACAATACAGAGTGATATTGGCAATAGCTAAAATTATATAACGGTTATTTTTATTGTAATACATAGACAAAATAAAATAATGTAAGAAAAAAAAAGCTCAATTTCAGCCAATTTTAAAATAGAAAAATTAATTTAATTTAATTTAATGTAGTTGACATAAAATAAGTTCAGATCGTTTCGAATATTAAAGTTTCTTGTTTGGCTGAGGATAACTTCGTAAAGTCGAAATATTCCGAACTCATTAGTACAGTATTAATACTGTCTCTCTCTATTTCATATAATTCATTTCATTCTGTTTACTCATTTTTTAAAATAATAGTTATATAGTTTTAACAATTTCCCGATTAATACCCTATGTATTTATAGAGCAATTATCTTTTCACATATTCTTAACCATTTCAGAAGTTCAATGTTTGTTTTAACTTGTTATCAAGATCTATTATCACTAATTATATAAACAATGACTAGGCGCTTGCTATATACAAATTGATTTATAAGGCAACTTCTTCGACTAAGTCGCTTGCAATTGAAAGTGGGTTATAAAACAATTACATTTTATTAATTAGCTAATATCTTTACCTCCCACAAGCCAAATAAACATTCAACTAATGTGATACCGTGCACTATAACATCAAACTCGACAGTCTTGATCATTTCCAAAAGATTCTTTGCTTCTTTAGTTTCTATCACTGTGCTACATGCTTTGATGCCATAATTGCGTATAAAATACACCATATAAAATGAGCTGTAATGCATCCATTCAGCTGGATTAAAATCCTCAGATCCTTCAAACTCATCCATCAAACCATCGAAAACCTGAAAATAATAAATAGATACTCTACACTCTAAAGGATAAGTGACATATTAAAGCCCCATCTACATAAGTCGCAAACGCACAACGCAAACGCAAATGCGGAGAAAAAAAAGAACGAAATGTCAAAAAATAAAAGAAAAGAAAGAGAGA
>NW_012045164.1:0-757 GCF_000956235.1 Wasmannia auropunctata
TCTGAGAAACTTCGAAAATTAGATGAATCGTGTGTGAGAGAGAGAGAGAGAGGGGGGAGGGAATCATGACAATTCAAGGCCCTAAAGTTCCAAGGCTTCAACAGTCCAACGATCTGAGAATCTAAAACAGACTTGCGAAGCTAAAAAGAGTCTACGCTCTAAACGCTTAAGTATATCTAAGTGTCTATCAATCTACACATACAAATCAAACACACACACACACACACACACACACAATACTTGAAGTAAATATTTTTGTTCAACGATCAATGGTAATAAATCCATAAAAGTGTAAGTGTTCACACAATATTTTTAAGCTCTGATTAACTTAAGAAATGCATGTAAAAAAAAAAGGATCTAAACAATTTTCGTGTTTTCAAATCAGTAGCTTCCTATGCTCTCGGACGTTTCCGCTCTTAGACTCTTTGGATTTTGAAATCTTGGATCGCTAATAAGTAGGAAGCGCCTCAAGAAACTTTTATCCCGTAGATCTTGGAAAGGTCTCTTATAGCCTTAGGATAATTTTGCTTAGGAACAGTTTTGCGGAATTTGGAAATTTTGAACGCGCCGAGAGCCGGGAGGAGGAGGCCTATCGAGGTCTGGTCTAGTGTCGAGCGTGAGACAGATCTTGCAGTTCAAAGAGTTCGCTTCCTGATCGTTTTCTTTTTCGTACCAGCGATATACATTGCGTTGATCCGTTATCTGTTGCGTTACACCGAAGACCTTGGGAGTCGATTGTTCTGATTTAGGACGTTCG
>NW_012045165.1:0-1322 GCF_000956235.1 Wasmannia auropunctata
AGAGAGAGAGAGAGAAAGGAAGGGAGGGACAGATCCATTTTGCCGTTGCATTTCAATGGGTCTCCGACCCATGTTTGCCCGGGATCGAAAAATTCTTTGAACTGGGGCACGCGTTGCGTAATTCGCCGCTATCAGAATTCCTGGCATTTTGTGACTGCGCATAACACTTCAATAAAGTCCCGGCTACGAGCCCGCGCCACGTTTGTCGACCAATAAAATCAGATTGCGCCGCGCGCGACGAACGCAAAATCCGAACGCAGGCAGCTCCGGAATGTTGTACTTTGATTATACTGCTCCTTTTCGTAACTCTCACGAACACGGCGTTCTCGAAAATTAAAAGGGAAATTGGAGATTTGTATCCCGTGTTTATTTTAATTTTTTTTGTTTGTTTGTCGAGCCAGACTCTCCTCGCGAGTCGCGACGCGACGAGAATAATTCTTGTATTATGATTTCGGAGCTATTAATGTCACAAGGCCGTAGAGATAAGATATATTTTTCAGGGAGAAATACGACACATAACGCATTCCGTTTCTCTTATCCACGGTCCCGGCCTCGGCCCGTTTGAAGTATTAAACTCGTTACGCTGTGACAACGCGATATTGAATTTTATGGCGAATCAAGTGCGCAAGTTTTTTTTTCTCCTTCCCTCGCTCCAGACCCGGGCCATATGCGGATGCACTGCAACGGGCGCGCATCACGTCTCCAACTTTAGTCCGAAAGACATATATGTCGTTTTACGCCCTAATATACGACTGGCGATGCTTCGCATTGTGAGCACCGCAATTCTTTCGCTGAAGTAACCGGAAACATCGCGTTATAGAGATTCATGCTGCTTTCTAGCTGGAATACGGCGCGTTTTATGGCTCTCTGAAGGATATGTTCACCTAGGCAAAAGTATAAGAAGGAGTTCCTTAATCTCGTCGTAACGTCGCACGTTCTGCTCGCCCCGTGAATCGATGAAATGCTCGCGCAACATATTGTTTCGCGACACTCGTAAATAATCGAATCTATTGATGACTAATTAAATATTGGACGCCCGTCGCGTAATCGAATCGAAATCTCGCGACGCGCAAGTCAACAAGTTCTACCAAGACGATTTACTTCGCTGTAAATAAAATATCAAAGAGGCAGCTGTAAACAGCCATTTCCGTGAGTTAAATAACATTTTGTTATTTTCAACTTTCATTTTTAATTTCTCGTGAAAATGTATTATTTTAATACAAAGTATGTGGTTAAAAAAACAATCACATCTAATTAAACGATTTCTGCAGTTAAATTATTCAGTTTCAACGTTCATATTAACGTATGCACTTAGTAAATAT
>NW_012045166.1:0-590 GCF_000956235.1 Wasmannia auropunctata
ATCAGTTATTAGCAGTTATGAAATACCTATCCCAAACACGAATAATGTATCATCGAATTTCCATCAATCTGCAAAATTGAAGGAAACTTTGGGAGATAAACTATGTTTTTAATAAATTATTAGCAAACACGTGTCATAAACACACTCGACAAACAGTTGTTGACGTATGTGCGCGCATCAAGAATCGTTCAAAGAGATGAACGTCATTCAACGAAGACCAACGAAGGGAGAGTGCTAAAAAGTTAGGATGTCATTTAATTTCGAGATAAATTCAACATTTTAGAGAGAAATGTTATAAAATGTGCCAACCAAGAAAAGCACATGCACGTGTCGCATTTTTCGCTCGTGACGTCATCTTGCACTACCTCTGAAAAACTTTCTCTTTACGACGCTGTTTTTTGCAAGAGAGAATATATTACATCTCTCATATAATAATAAAAAGCAGAAATATATGTATTATCCTGAATAACCACCAAGAATTTACGTAAACGCAGACGAGAGAGAGAGAGAGAGAGAGAGAGAGAGAGAGAGAAAACATGAATACTCTCATGAATAAATTCGCGGCCGATATAATGTCCGTTCTGATCCTT
>NW_012045167.1:0-457 GCF_000956235.1 Wasmannia auropunctata
CGCCAGCCACTTTATTTTCCTAGCGGTAGTTTCGCGCTGGGAGATAATTAACGAGCTCGCAAGAGCAATCGACCGCGCGGCGCGTTAACGCGGTCCCTCGTACCTACGCCTACGAGCGTACTAGATTAGCATGTTAATTTTTTAACGGGGCTTTTCGATCTGCGCTTACGTGCGCCGGAGCAACGCATTTTCTGAGGACGCGAGTCGGAAAGTGGACATGCATACGAAATGAGAGAATTGCATTCGTAATAGAGAGACAGAGAGAAAGAAAGAGAAGGGAAACGTTAAAATTTTCTATTTGTATTAAAGCATTGCATGAATTGCGCGTAAATTTCTACACAATTTTTTTTTTTTTTTACTAAAACATCTATTTATTTGCGCTGCAAATTTAGAAAAACTGTTTTAATTATGTTAGTTTGTTTATTCCGGAGAATAACTGCTTCGTGCTGCTGGATGA
>NW_012045169.1:0-1691 GCF_000956235.1 Wasmannia auropunctata
CGAGTCAAAATAATCTGTTCTTTTTAGCGTTTCTTGTACACTTTAACTATTTTTTTATAGCTAAAAAGAACAGACCATCGACTCGGAGTCGGATCAAGTCAACAAATCGAAAACGCTATTAGCTTCACGCATTGTAATCAACCCACTGAAATATAATAATACTGGAACACGCACGGCCCATGCCGCCTTTGTTAAGAAGTATTATTATATTTCAGTGATTCAACCTTAGAACGAGATTGTACGAGCCCCATTACCGTCTATTGCACATGCGCAGTATAGCTTGGAAAAGAATAAAGATACCTTAACAAAGGCGGCATGGGCCGTGCGCGTTCCAGTATTATTATATTTCAGTGATCACAAATTATATACCCGCGGTGAAGAAGAGAAAAGTGAATTTTGCTATGCAGGTTACGTCTTTGAGTATATAGACATGGAGGTGGAATGTTGGCTCGAAGACTGTGTCCAAGATGTGTGCGAAAGAGAAAGGTAGACGAGTAATATTCGTCCTCTCTGCGCATGCGTCGATTATTCGACAGACAGAGAGGACGAAGTATCACGTGATATCGCTCGAGTACCTTTCTCTTTCGCACTCCTTACCACTCTTGGACTCACTTGCGGCCTACAAAGAACAAAGGCATTCTACCTCCATGTACTATATACTCAAAGAGTATTCCCACATAATAGTACTCTAATCAGAAGACACGGTAACGACTTGGTGTCAAGTGTTTAAAAAGTGTTGCAACCTTTTAGCTGCCGACTGTACACTGTATGAATGCAAAAGAACAAGTCGATCGGCTCAGTAGTTTGTGAGAAAAATACACGCCCGATTTGAAAAATGTCAATTCGAGAAAAACGCGATTAAAGTTTCTCATATGTTTACAAGGTGAATAATGAGTAATTTCAATAACTTACCTTTAGTCAACTATATCAGGGCCATACAGGATATCTTTCTCAGCTATATATAGCACCATCTGGCTACGTAAAGAAATACTACCTGACACGCAAAAAATCCGTTTACTGTATAGCCTAGTTTACACCGAGCATTTGATACGCGTACTAACTAGTAACTTTCTATTAAATTTTCTTAATTTCGACAATGCATATAAACTTATACATGATATATGTATTTAATTAATCATATTAATGCATATAAAAGTATCAGCTTAGTACATCATTCTTTAAATGCATTGTAGAAATTAAGATAATTTAATAGAAAGTTTCTAGTTAGTACGCGTATCAAGTGCTCGGTGTAAACTAGGCCTATGGGAATCACGGGCGACGAGCCGCATGGACGCGCGCGGGACCGGTATGAAGCCAGGGGTGATACCCGATTGACCACGTCCCGATTGACCACCAGCCACTCACAGCGCTTGAACAGTGGAAAACCTCTAGGCACCGGCCGCTGTGAGTGGCTGTGGTCAATCGGGACGTGGTCAAACGGGACGCTCCCGAAGCCAGTTGTAGAACTAACGATTTCAATAATTTCGAACACGTCATTCGATTGCTAGTCGTTTGCTAATTTTTGCATCTATTTTTATTTTGTTTGCATATTAATTATTTTGGGTAAAAAATCGAAAATAAAATTTGGACAAGTGTAACGGATGTAACCTCCATTTGAAACCTTTATCTCATAATTTTATAAATATTTTGGTGCTAAAACGTTTGCTAGTTATTTGCTAGATCCGTATATA
>NW_012045170.1:0-498 GCF_000956235.1 Wasmannia auropunctata
GATCGTCAGATCGATCGTGGACAAAGGTCCAGCGTTGATTCCGATGTCCAGCCATTTGTAGGACGTATGAGTCAATGCCAATCGCCTTCTCAAAATGCGTGGCACGTTCGATGACACGCTCGATGGACTGAAAAGAGAAAAAAGAAAACGAATGAGTTATATGCTGGGAAAATGTCTATACAAAATTTCATGATAAAAAAATATAAAAATGGATACTTACGGCTTCTCACTCACAGCCTCGATTGGAACGTAAAAATTGGCCATCTTGCGGAGGTTTCTTTTTGTTTGCGAGAGCTGATGACCACTATTTTGAGTCGTTCCAATTGTGTAATGATCGCGCTCCCACAAAAATGCTACGTAATATAGGATCAACCCCTTCCCCTTAATTATTTAAATAATGTTGTTAAGAGGGGGTACCCCCCTCCCCTCTGTTCGCAGGAATTTTATCAAACGTGACCAAATGTAAACAAAAGAAAAACGTGTCGCGATGCATTCGTT
>NW_012045171.1:0-376 GCF_000956235.1 Wasmannia auropunctata
ATATATATATATATATACATACAGGGTGGACCATTTTAATCCATCCAGTCGAATATCTCGAAAATCAAGCCCGGGAGAGAAAAATTTTTCAGACAAAAGTTGTTTGGTTTCGAAGGGACCATAAGATGGTACCATCGGTTTGACCTTGAAGAATTATTTGAAAGTCACATGAAAGTCACCTTAAAATTGCAACTTTGGAGCTTTATAACTCGAAAAGTATTCAATGAAGAAACATTTGATTATAGTGTTTTGGAAAGCTCTCGAGGTCAGCTACAAGAATATGTAATAAAAAATAGGGGACGCTATTTAAAAAAATTGAGGTGACTTTCATGTGACTTTCAAATAATTTTTCAAGGTCAAACCAATGGTACCATCT
>NW_012045172.1:0-447 GCF_000956235.1 Wasmannia auropunctata
TTCGCCCGTTAACGAACTGTAAAATGATTCGCGCGGTGGTAAATGCGTATCCTCCAACTTTTCAAAGCAGTCAATGTACTCGTACGGAAACACACCTTTTCGCGTCAGTAAATCGAAATGGTCAGCTGATAAATTACAAAATTCGCGTTGCATTATCCGTAGTTTATCTTTCGCGAGATATGATGCCAATTTTTCGAGACTTGAACTGAGAAATTTGTATGAGTCAATGAATCGTAATTGTATGCAAATTTCTCTATTATTTTTTATTTCCGCGGTACTTTTTACATGCTTGGTAAATGAAATGTATTTTTCTTTTGTTACCGGAAGTAAATCTACGTTTCCATCGTACGCGGTAGCTATTTCTTTGATAATAAAATGCGCGTCATAGCCCGATAAATTGTGGAAAACTACGGGAATGCAATGCGAATCTTTGTAGTTTACATTGCA
>NW_012045173.1:0-580 GCF_000956235.1 Wasmannia auropunctata
CGTGAAACCTGGTAACGTGAAATAATGCGCAGGATCGAGTCCATAACTCGTGATACAACTGTCGCGAAAGTTTTCGAAAATATCGGCCAGCAACAAGACATCCGTTTTTAGGTATAAGTCGCTATACTCTCCGAGCGTTTGAATTGAGAACCGCTGCCATACGTTGGTAGCGTGCTCGTAGTCGCTCTCGGATATAGTATCGCCCGTTAACGAACTGTAAAACGATTCGCGCGGTGGTAAATGCGTATCCTCCAACTTTTCAAAGCAGTCAATGTACTCGTACGGAAACACACCTTTTCGCGTCAGTAAATCGAAATGGTCAGCTGATAAATTACAAAATTCGCGTTGCATTATCCGTAGTTTATCTTTCGCGAGATATGATGCCAATTTTTCGAGACTTGAACTGAGAAATTTGTATGAGTCAATGAATCGTAATTGTATGCAAATTTCTCTATTATTTTTTATTTCCGCGGTACTTTTTACATGCTTGGTAAATGAAATGTATTTTTCTTTTGTTACCGGAAGTAAATCTACGTTTCCATCGTACGCGGTAGCTATTTCTTTGATAATAAAATGCGCA
>NW_012045174.1:0-451 GCF_000956235.1 Wasmannia auropunctata
AGATTGTTTACATCGTAGTACATTAGATACGACGATGGTTTCGATGGGTCGTACGTAGGCATATATTTATTGTTAGCTCGCACGTATCTGCCGGAACATTGACTCAGACCGCCACGTATACCGCGCTCGATGAACATGACCATGTCAATATCCGTGAGAAGTTCGAATTTAATACGAGTATATTTCAGCATGGCGTCCCACGTGAAACCTGGTAACGTGAAATAATGCGCAGGATCGAGTCCATAACTCGTGATACAACTGTCGCGAAAGTTTTCGAAAATATCGGCCAGCAACAAGGCATCCGTTTTTAGGTATAAGTCGCTATACTCTCCGAGCGTTTGAATTGAGAACCGCTGCCATACGTTGGTAGCGTGCTCGTAGTCGCTCTCGGATATAGTATCGCCCGTTAACGAACTGTAAAATGATTCGCGCGGTGGTAAATGCGTATCCT
>NW_012045175.1:0-552 GCF_000956235.1 Wasmannia auropunctata
ATCGCGAAGCCATGGAGATTGAGCAAATTGCAATATGCGATAAATTTTTGTGATACGGAGGCCGTGACGAGTACACTGCTGCAAATTGCGATAATGAATGACGTATCGCTTCTTATTGTGCAAAGTCGCGAGGAGCTTTTCTTGCCTCTTACAAGGTGGCTTATCACGCGTTGGACAAAATGGTAAGTCGACGTGCGCGTCGTGTAAATGCTGTGGATACTCTAGATCAACCTCGAGAATATAGCCTATCGGCGAATCCAACGCGATATCCATAACATTAAAATTTGTTATGTCGCTGACTCATCGAAAATCTGCATAGGGTAATGGCTGACACATTGCCCAGCCGTACAGATTGTTTACATCGTAGTACATTAGATACGACGATGGTTTCGATGGGTCGTACGTAGGCATATATTTATTGTTGGCTCGCACGTATCTGCCGGAACATTGACTCAGACCGCCACGTATACCGCGCTCGATGAACATGACCATGTCAATATCCGTGAGAAGTTCGAATTTAATACGAGTATATTTCAGCATGGCGTTCCACGT
>NW_012045176.1:0-366 GCF_000956235.1 Wasmannia auropunctata
GTTCAGACGTGTGCTCTTCCGATCTTATTCATCAATTTATACAAATTCTTTTCAAATTCGTTGTTAGCTTGTGTTCTAAATTGTGTATTTAATTCAATATAATCGCGAAGCCATTGGAGATTGAGCAAATTGTCAATATGCGATAAATTTTTGTGATTACGGAGGACCGTAGACGAGTACAACTGCTGCAAATTGTGATAATGAATGACGTATCGCTTCTATTGTGCAAAGTCGCGAGGAGCTTTTCTTGCTCTTACCGGGTGGCCTTAATCACGCGTTTGGACAGAATGGTAAGTCGACGTGCGCGTCGTGTAAATGCTGTGGATACTCTAGATCAACCTCGAGAATATAGCCTATCGGCGAATC
>NW_012045177.1:0-615 GCF_000956235.1 Wasmannia auropunctata
ATACACAAGCCTCTCATCCGAAAATGTACACTGTATCGTATGATATCGGAAAATTCTAGGGCTAGTGATGGAAAAGCACATTTAATCTTAGAAGAATGCATGATTCATCGTTATCTCACAATATCCTAAAACGTCTATGTATATCAGGTAAAAGAAATGCTTTTAGCTTTTAAAATACTAATCAAAAAAAGAATGTGTCTAGACGCATTATTCTCAAAACGCATTTCAATGTGTCAAAATCTTACAGAAATGCGAGAAAAAAAGGAATGTTATCTTTACGATCTCATTTTCAAAGGTATCTGCATACCTGTCTATACTCTCTCAACATTATACACAGTTTCGACTAAAACCCATTCGTCTCGCAATAAAAAATGAGTCATATTTTAAAATGCTAGCAACCCTTAGTAGGGTATAAAACGAAGAGACTGGCAGTACATTCTGTCAGTTGCACAGCTAAAGTTCCGAGTTCTCGCGTAAAGTTCAGTGTTTGTGATTGTAAAAATGAATATGGAGCAAAGGGAACGTGAACTCCAGGAGCAAGCCAGCCGGCTGAATACGCAAGAAGATTTTATGGTGTGGGAACAGCATGTTGACGAGTTCATCGAATCGCTTGAA
>NW_012045178.1:0-395 GCF_000956235.1 Wasmannia auropunctata
CCTCCGTCCAAGCTCTTTTTAACTTATTCCCCCTCTTTTTTTGTTTTTCCTCCCATTCAGTTAATTTTTTATCCATTATTTCGTCAATATCATACACAAGCCTCTCATCCGAAAATGTACACTGTATCGTATGATATCGGAAAATTCTAGGGCTAGTGATGGAAAAGCACATTTAATCTTAGAAGAATGCATGATTCATCGTTATCTCACAATATCCTAAAACGTCTATGTATATCAGGTAAAAGAAATGCTTTTAGCTTTTAAAATACTAATCAAAAAAAGAATGTGTCTAGACGCATTATTCTCAAAACGCATTTCAATGTGTCAAAATCTTACAGAAATGCGAGAAAAAAAGGAATGTTATCTTTACGATCTCATTTTCAAAGGTATCTGCA
>NW_012045179.1:0-397 GCF_000956235.1 Wasmannia auropunctata
ACTAATAGTAATTATTCTTTTAACCATTGGCGAATAGTAACCATTGACGAATAGTGTATATACGTATCATTTTATTTTTGGTTTTTACTGTTAAATCAGGATAAAATGATACATCAGGTGCATAATGTATTAAACAGAACATACCTTTAGTGACACTAATAGTGTTCAGCACTACTGCAGTGATACTATTAATATTTAACACTACTGCAGTATCTTATTAACATTTATAAAAAAATNTATCTTCATTTTTTTAATAATTTTATTAATACGATACATCATTGATATATGTATATTCATTAACATTGAGTAATAATGGATCATCACGAAGTGTCTACAGTTCCCGATTAAAGAAGTCAAGCAGCGTTGAGGGCAGTCATGACTTGGATGGGTGACCGCT
>NW_012045180.1:0-344 GCF_000956235.1 Wasmannia auropunctata
TACCAATGGTTACGATTCAAAATTATTGTTAAACAAAATTGCAGACTAATTATAATGTCGTAAATGCTTACTTTCTACATATTTTTTGAAAATAAAAAGAAACGTTTTAAAAAACATTATTTTCCACTTTTTGCGTATTAAAAAAGTTTGTATACTTATTTTGTAAAAGACAATATATACGTATTATTTTAAAAATAAATTGTTATTAATATATATTGTATTTACGAATCTTTCATTAAAATATATATATAAAAACCCTATTAACTAATAGTAATTATTCTTTTAACCATTGGCGAATAGTAACCATTGACGAATAGTGTATATACGTATCATTTTATTTTTGG
>NW_012045181.1:0-389 GCF_000956235.1 Wasmannia auropunctata
CATTAGTTGAATTCGTATTAAAATAACCTTTAATTTGGTCACAAAAAAATTTAAAAATTTAAAAAAAAAGTGAAGTGGTTGGGGAAACATTAAAAAAAATTTAAAAAAAATTCTTTTTACTACTATCATAAAGTTCACTTCATGTCATTTAACTTTAATCTAAAACATTTGTTTCTATCTCTTATAGTTTCGACGATATTCACGTCGGAAGAAAAAAACCGATTTTTTTCAAGGGATGGTTTCATCCCTTCAAAACGGAATTGAGCACCAACGAAAAACAGTTGCATGCTACGGATGAACTGTTCTACTTTTACACCAAGAGTCAGATTTTTCTGAATTTTCGGGTTCGCAAACTTCCCTTGTTAGAAGCATTTGCTAAACAATTAAAA
>NW_012045182.1:0-303 GCF_000956235.1 Wasmannia auropunctata
ATCAAATCTCTAAATTACACGGACGAAACATTATTCCACGGAAACGCGATTCGACGCGGTGTACCTTAATACGATGAGATCGATTAGACTAGGACAATTCGTTTTGCTTACGGCTACAGGCCTACTTTTCGAGATATTCACGCTCGCAGATCTTGTCGGTCCGCTGGTTACCCAAAGAGAGAGCGGGAGAACGGAAGGCGACGACCGACGCGCCAACAAGCGCGATCGCGACGCCACATCACTCCCCCCTTAGTGAAAACGTTAAAGGAAATACTTATTACCTGCCAATGCTAGGCGCGAAAA
>NW_012045183.1:0-301 GCF_000956235.1 Wasmannia auropunctata
CAGTTATGGCGGGTTCTCACAATGGCGTCGTTACAGCAGCGACAAGCAACATGGCCGCGTTGCGGCAAGAAGGCGGGAAACCGTTAACGATGTGGGAAAACCAATGGTTAGAAACGCTATTCTCTAAATAGGAGCTTTATTGGATAAGACGCAGTACAGCCCGCGAAACACATGCTTGGCGATGCTCCCCAGACGTGCTCGCGCGTACTTGAACAAATGTCGGGAGAGTAGTCGGTAACAATTCCATCAAATCTCTAAATTACACGGACGAAACATTATTCCACGGAAACGCGATTCGACG
>NW_012045184.1:0-603 GCF_000956235.1 Wasmannia auropunctata
AAATGCACCTAATGAACAGATGGTGTCGACTACTTCTCCAAAACGTTGAGCATAGCTCACTAGTAACGGCTGATAATTCGCCTAGTCAACGTTCTACACGTCCGTCGAGAATTATCAAGCCTCCCTCGTACCTTAAAGATTATGTTACTTACTAAGATATTGTCTTCTCCTACAAAAAATTATATTATGTTCAAAATGATTCTCCCGAAACTATATTGTATTGAAATTTTGTTATTTGCGTTTTTCTTTAAAAAAAAAAAGGGAGATGTCATAGTTAATATAGAGATCGCGCGCACAGGTGGCGTGATCGACGCTCAGGCTATGGCGGGTTCTCACAATGGCGTCGTTACAGCAGCGACAAGCAACATGGCCGCGTTGCGGCAAGAAGGCGGGAAACCGTTAACGATGTGGGAAAACCAATGGTTAGAAACGCTATTCTCTAAATAGGAGCTTTATTGGATAAGACGCAGTACAGCCCGCGAAACACATGCTTGGCGATGCTCCCCAGACGTGCTCGCGCGTACTTGAACAAATGTCGGGAGAGTAGTCGGTAACAATTCCATCAAATCTCTAAATTACACGGACGAAACATTATTCCACGGA
>NW_012045185.1:0-685 GCF_000956235.1 Wasmannia auropunctata
CAGACGTGTGCTCTTCCGATCTACACTACGAGATGGATTAATAAAAGATCGCATCATCATTGGCCTTCTGGACGACAACTTAAAAACAGATTGCTACGAGAAGATGATCTAAATTTGGACAAGTACATAAAAATCTGTAAGGCTTCGGAGCGCAACTTCAACTGAAAACTCTCGCCACTGAGGTCAAAGTACATGCAGTCAACACTAAACCAAGTACAGCTCAAGATGGCACATCCAAGCAGCAGAAAAACAAAAACTGACGTCCAGGCATCCAGTGGAAAAAGAACGTACAGAGGTCTTCTACGAATCCAGCGACGCAGAACACTACAGCAGATCAGCAGAGAAATACCAGAACGTGCTACAAGTGTGGAACCCGGCATCCACCTTTACAATGTCCTGCGTTTAGAAAAACATGCGCTAAATGTAAGAAAATGAATCATTTTGCCAAGGTATGCAATTCTTCGGTTGGTAATAATAATTATAACAAAAAGAGTATTGAACACATAGAACAAAATATGTCATTAGAAGATGCATCCGAACAATTTTTTGTTGGTAGTATCAATGCACAAAATTATAGCGATTGGATTGAAAAACTTACTGTAAACAGCGGCAAAACTTTTTCTGTAAAACTAGATACTGGTGCACAATGTAACGTCATACCACTCTATATTTTTGACAAATTGAA
>NW_012045186.1:0-325 GCF_000956235.1 Wasmannia auropunctata
TTTAAATTTTATTATTTTTAAAATTAATACTATTTCTCTTATCTTACTTTTATTCATTGATATTTTGTAATATTATACTGATATTAAAAATAATCATAAATAAACGAGACAAAGCTTAAAAGTGATCTCTTTGTCATTGTATGAAAAATTGAGACGCCTACAGCAAAAGTAACCTAACTGTCAAAATTTGATTTATAAACTTAAAACGTTATTAACTTATAAAATCATTAATGTTTTCAAATAAAAAACTCAATTTCGATAATTAGATATTTTTGCAATAAGCGCATCAATTATGTCAATATTTAAATATGAGTCAATGGACAAA
>NW_012045187.1:0-715 GCF_000956235.1 Wasmannia auropunctata
GCGATCATGAGCTCCACGCCGAGACCGAAGCGACGCAAACGCGCCTCTGCCACCACCATCTTACCGATATCGCCGCCGCCGCCGCCGCCACCGCCGCCTGCAGCGGCAATACCTACGATCAGGCGTCAGGAAATTGTGCATATACAAATGCAGCGTGTCGGGCGGCAATTGATTATGACGCAAACGCAAACTCCCGAAAGCGTGCAACCGGTTGTAGATCGTCGGGAACATATCGGCGACAGAGCAGCAACACCATCGCCTGTCGCTGGACCTTCGCGAAATGTGACCCACGACCTACAACCGGTTGTACGGCTACAACGTTTGCCCGACGACGACGCATCTTCTCCTGACGCGACGCCGAGGAGGTCCATCAGTTCGGCCTCAAAAATAGCAAAGAGTTTTCTACGTCGCTATTGACGTAGAAAACTCTACTAATTGCCACTTGTACATACTTGATATTTTTTTCTACAAGTTGTATATACATTTTTATTGAATATATGTACATATTTATTCATGTTTTGTATACAGGGTGTCCCGTAACGCTTAATTAATATTTCAAGGCGTGAAAGAGAATGAAATTTTGAACTAAAAGTTCCTCTTTCAATTTTGGCTCAGACCATTATTTACAGAGTTATTAACGAATAAAGTTAATCAATTAGATCGCGTTTAGCCGGAGTACGCAGGAGCGTAGCGTGCCGTATGTGCGACTCTTCGC
>NW_012045188.1:0-453 GCF_000956235.1 Wasmannia auropunctata
GACTTGACGACGCCCTCGCCAAGTCGGCAGATGTCGAGACGCGTCGCCTCTGCCGCCCCCGCTGATGCGACGCCGCTCGGCCGCGCTCCGAGGGAGCCGCGCGTTATCTTGGAACGTGTCGATTTGACGACGCCCTCGCCAGCGAGTCGACACGTTCCAGCGGCAACCACGTCTAGGCCGCCGCCGGATGATGGTGAGGGTGGTGGTGGTGCACCATCCGAGGTGCCAAAAGGTTTCGAGCAGAGGAGGTAGGGTATTATTACCCCCCCTCCATGTACGTTTCGTGAAGTTGCGATCATGGGCTCCACGCCGAGACCGAAGCGACGCAAACGCGCCTCTGCCACCACCATCTTACCGATATCGCCGCCGCCGCCGCCGCCGCTGCCGCCTGCAGCGGCAATACCTACGATCAGGCGTCAGGAAATTGTGCATATACAAATGCAGCGTGTCGGG
>NW_012045189.1:0-755 GCF_000956235.1 Wasmannia auropunctata
GACTTTCGCGAAGATCGTCCGGGCCTGCGTCAAGATCGACGACCCGGACGACTTCGCGCAACGCCTAGAGCAATTTGCCGTTAAATGCATCGACGTCTTTCCCGCTAGACTCTTGGTGGACAAAGTGGACTATTACACGTGGTTCGTGGTGCAGCAAAACGAGGAGGACGAGGACGCTTGCGCCAAATTTCGCGACATACGTCGCGACGTAAAAATGGCCAAGCGGCGGCAACGTGAAGCCTCGCCATCTTCGCCATCCTCGCCTCATGCTGCTGCATCACCACGGCCATCACCACCGCCACCACCACCACCACCGCCACCACCACCAGCGTCACCACCACCAGCGTCACCACCACCAGCGTCACCACCTGCGCGACGTAGCGCCACTGACAACGCCGCGCTTGCGCCCCTACTGCAAGCGCGGCGTTCCGTTTCACCGACGCCGCCAACGCCGCCGAGTGCCCGTGTGCCGGGGCCTAGAGGGAGGCCGCTAAGGGTCAGGCACGCGGGTGGACGGCCAGCCCAACGACGGACACTACCGAGCAGCCCCGTTGCAGCAAGGCAAGAAGGCGTCGTTGTTTTGCCAACTGTCGACTTGACGACGCCCTCGCCAAGTCGGCAGATGTCGAGACGCGTCGCCTCTGCCGCCCCCGCTGATGCGACGCCGCTCGGCCGCGCTCCGAGGGAGCCGCGCGTTATCTTGGAATGTGTCGATTTAACGACGCCCTCGCCAGCGAGTCGACACGTTCCAGCAA
>NW_012045190.1:0-329 GCF_000956235.1 Wasmannia auropunctata
GGTTCCGAGGGACGCTCGATCCGGGGAGACGTCGTGCGTGTGAGGCCGCTGATGGACGACGACGACGACGGCGTTGCCGAATTGCCGTTGTACACGCAACACATTCCGCCGTTTGAACTGAGCGTGGTGCAACACGTCTGGAAAGTCGGCAACGTCGTCTGGCGTCACATCGGCGGCGACGTCGACGGGATGAGCGTCCTTCGTCTCGTCATTTCGCTGTATGCCACATGGGCATACGGCAAGATGACGAGCACCGCGAGGTCCGAGCCGCTGGTAGACGAATGCGTGCCCTTCTACGAAAACATTGAAGGAGCATTTTCCAGGCGACG
>NW_012045191.1:0-676 GCF_000956235.1 Wasmannia auropunctata
TTTATTGTTTAATTAATTAATTAATCCCCCCTTGACCTACATTCCCCTTACCCTTCCTCCTTGACCTACATTCTCCCCATCCTTCCTCCTTGACCTACATTCCCCCCACCCTTGACCTACCCCCACCACTTTTGTATCCAGAAACCGCCTAGTATATCTACTGTCGTAGTTCCTCGTCACGCTGCGTGATCATCGCCTCGAATGTGGCTTGTTGCTGCTGTTGTTGTTCCCGGAAGGAGGCCTCGAGGGTAGCGTTTCGCTGCTGCTGTAGCGTGCGCTCCTCCCGTATCTCTCGGAGCTCCCCCAACGTTGCACGCAGCACCTCCGCGAGACTCGATGTCTCCGTTCCTTCCGGTGTCCTTGCGCAAACCCTTTTCCTCGTTGAAGCCATCACAAACACAGTTCGCAAATCGTTCTTTTCGATCCGCTCGTCCGTTCGATCCCGGACGAGCCCCTAAAATGTTACGCCTGGGGCGGTGAATCTCGCGATCACGCACTCGGTCGCGTAACGTTCGCGCTTCCGCACTCGCGTTCGCGCACGCACACCGGAAAGCCGCGGGGAAATAAGAAAGGAACACCAATTAAGAACACAAGGAACACGCTTTATTGTAATGACTGTGAACAAACAACGCAGCGAATAGATAGAGCAGAGCAAAACACGTCCGCACGGCACGAC
>NW_012045192.1:0-323 GCF_000956235.1 Wasmannia auropunctata
TACTGCAATAAATGTACCCCGCAAGTTTGGGGACCAAACTTAGGTCAGGAAAGGCCGAATTGTGGGGCGCGCACGAGGTATAGCGATTGCGTATGGTTGTGGTGGGGAGGGATGACGTGTACGTATGAGCTGGGGACTGTGTGAGTCGGCGGAATTCGAAGCGAGCAGATCTGTACCGAACGGAAAGGAATAAACACCTTTGACTCATACATGTGTTTCTGTAGCCGTGAGAACCTGCCCATGTATATGTCTTTTGTAACGGAAGTCACTACACAAAATACTGTTCATGTGTGGAATATTCCACACATGATAAGTCCGTTAAA
>NW_012045193.1:0-447 GCF_000956235.1 Wasmannia auropunctata
TTTTAAAGAGTAGTCAATCTTCGAGTATATATATTATACAATATGTATATTATGTATAAAATATATAATATCGAAGACTGCTTTTTAAGTAAGTAGCTTCAACATTTTTTTATATATAGAAATTAATGATTATCTTTATGGGGCTTTCTACAATAAGCCGTTAGTCACTACTCATATCATACTCATATCATACTATATAAGAATTGACCAAAATCGTAGTCGAATACTTTTCTTACATTCAACTGTGATTGATCAATTGTGGGGGCCCATCCCAGTGAGAAAACTAATATCAAATCGATATCAAATTGATATCAATACCATCAGAACATATCAACGCGTGCATTTCATCAGAGGACATCGACAGATTTTGAAATTTTGATGTTTTTTCGATGTATCGTTGAAATGATTATATTTAATTAAAGCTGTAATTAACAATCTTTATTTTCT
>NW_012045194.1:0-442 GCF_000956235.1 Wasmannia auropunctata
ACGGGGTCAGGAGGAATCCCGCGCCGTCGGGATATCTTGTATCAGGGAGCGGGATACGGCTTAATCTGGAACCGGAAAAACATTGTTAGTAGATCAAATAAAGAACATCCCGATGTGTACGACTCTTCGCGGCGGAATTGCCTAGGAGAAGGGACACCTTCTCCAACGGCTGTCCGTATACCAGGAACCAAGGTTCCCTTGGTACCGGACCTGAATCGGGTAGTCCAGGTGGAGATGGAGCACGCTCCGGATCCCCCAGATAGGCCGAGGCCGATGTCGAGCACTCTCGACGAGGAGTGACGGGAAGGAGTCGGACGGAACTGTCGGGACAGGAGTCGAGACAGGACTGGATAGCCCGGCTTGCGCCGGTCGGCTTTTATATACTGGCGAGCATCCCCCACCACGCGGTATCTGCGTGGGCGGCCCCCACCACCCAAGCAGC
>NW_012045195.1:0-345 GCF_000956235.1 Wasmannia auropunctata
TGTGAACTTCAATAGCTTACCGTTCAAATTCTATTCATCGGATCGCGTCTTGGTAAAGAACTTTTCATCTTAGAATTTCACGGAGAGTACACTGGTACTTGGCGGTACGCCAGTTCTGGGACCCTGTATATATACTAGCGGTTACCCGGCATGCGTTGCAATGCTACTTAAAGAAAAGAAAGTGCTTGTGTTTTAATTCCGTTTATTAAAGTGCTTTTGGAAACACAATATTTTTTGTTTTTCCATCTGGTGCGTACACGAATAAATCAGAAGGTTTTCCGACGCGTGAGCAGGCCACATACTGTCCATGTGAGAAGCATGGATTTTCCAAATTTAGTCCACACA
>NW_012045196.1:0-443 GCF_000956235.1 Wasmannia auropunctata
TTGCATTGTGTCATAACGTGTTTCTTATTACTCTACTTTGCATTTAATTTAATTAATTAATCCAAAATGTTTAAAATACATGATGAATTTGTTATAATAGTTTAAAAATTGTTGAAAACATGTGCAAATTATTTAAATTATTGTGCAGATTTTTTATTATTTTTAAATAATTTGCACATGTTTTCAACAATTTTTAAACTATTATAACAAATTCATTATGTATTTTAAACATTTTGGACTAATTCATTAAATTAAATGCAAAGTAGAGTAATAAGAAACACGTTATGACACGATGCAAGTGTCTGAAGTGCCTCGCGCCAGTTTCGGTCGTGTCGACCCTGACCGCGCGAATTCCACGCGCGCCCATTTGTGAACTTCAATAGCTTACCGTTCAAATTCTATTCATCGGATCGCGTCTTGGTAAAGAACTTTTCATCTTAGAA
>NW_012045197.1:0-487 GCF_000956235.1 Wasmannia auropunctata
TCAATGTTGAATAACTCAGTGAAAAAAAATCGTACGACGCTCAACAAAAAAGCAAATTAAAGAGAAAGATTCATTCTTTCGAAAGCTGTAAACCGTGTTTATGTGCGATTTTTATTCCACGCCATGGAACTTTGCAAAGTTTGGAAAAAATTTTGCTATTTGTCACACCTTTATTTATATCTATGCGGTTTCAAAGAAACTCAGTCGTTTTCTAAAGTTTCGATTTGAAAAGTGGAGATTTCAAGCTATAAAATGCTTTTTTTAAAATTATCGTAACGAGATTTTAAAAAAAGCATTTTATAGCTTGAAATCTCCACTTTTCAAATCGAAACTTTAGAAAACGACTGAGTTTTCTTTTTTTAAAAAAGAGTTTTGGTAGGATTATACATATGTAGTAATCTGGTATTGCTACTTTTAATCTATTTGTAAATTATTGTAAATCTGTTACGATTTTTTGTGTGTGACAGCAGATCGGAAGAGCACACGT
>NW_012045198.1:0-384 GCF_000956235.1 Wasmannia auropunctata
TACAGCTTGAAATCTCTACTTTCCAAATCGATACTTTAGAAAACGATCCTACTGATCTTTCATGGAATTACACGGATAGAAAAGGAGATCCGACAAATCTCAAAATTTTTTACAAATTTTGACAAGTTCTATGGCGTGGAATAAAAATCGCACATAAACACGGTTTATTGCTTTCGAAATAATGAATCTTTCTCTTTAATTTGCTTTTTTGTTGAGCGCCGTACGATTTTTTTTCACCGAGTTATTTAACATTAAAGAAAAAATGACCCTTTTTACTTCAATGTTAAATAACTCAGTGAAAAAAAATCGTACGACGCTCAACAAAAAAGCAAATTAAAGAGAAAGATTCATTCTTTCGAAAGCTGTAAACCGTGTTTAGGTGCG
>NW_012045199.1:0-540 GCF_000956235.1 Wasmannia auropunctata
ATATAATGAAGCGACATGTTAAATATCTAATATGGAATTACATTTGGCTGGAAGAAGAGGACAATAAGATCTATTCGACATTTATTTAAATTTCCATATGCGTGGATTCGGTTTAGTTTGTAATATCATATAATAGCGATTGGACTTGGTTAGATGGCGTGAGAGTGAGTGGTAGCGTGTGAGAGTGCGAACTTTTAGAATAAGCGAAATTAGTGATAAGAAGCGGAAAATTGATAGGAGAAGGGGTGTGGAGGAGTGGATTAGGACGAAGGTCAAGGGTGATTGGAGGGAAGACAGGGTGTGAAGAGGGTGAGGTGCAGGAGTGTGATTTGCGAGGGACGTGTAGTAAGTAGGTTATGGCGGACAAGGAATTGGCGGGAAGCAGTGGTGTAGGCAAGATGGGTAGAGGGAAGGTAGTCGGCAAGGTAGAAAGCAGACAGAGGAGGTTAACATCGGACGAAGGACTGAGAGTGACATTTAGTGGACAGGTGGAGTTCGATAAATTAAAGAAGGAATTGATAAAAGAGGTAGGTGAGGAAT
>NW_012045200.1:0-648 GCF_000956235.1 Wasmannia auropunctata
TTCAAGAAAGAACTATATAAACTCTACTAGCTTCTTAGTATCATTTCTCCGTATCAATTTTTATTACTTTTAATATTACAAATTCATTCTTTTAGAAATGACATTTTTTATACGCGAATCTTTTATGTCACCGCGTTTCAGTATTAATTTCATTTAAAAAATGTAATTATTAACACATATTAAACAATTTGATAGTACAGCTTACGTAACCAGCAGCGCGAAGATTATATTGCACCACGTCTAAAGCGCTTTTTCTAACTGGTTCAGTTAATGACTCCATTGGCTTAATATTTACTTATTAGACATTAATGCGTGACATCCTACTGTTAATTCCGTAAATTCGTCTCTCACGTTAAAGCAGAAATTTTATATCTGCGTAATTTTATATTATTTCGACATGTGTAAAACAACACAAAGATGAAAACAGCGATCTGAATGCATCCAAAGAATTCCTTTTCAACCTGAAAGCTCACTTTGACGCTACCTTCGTTTGCTGCAAGTTTTATATACACAGTGAATAAAAGTGGCGCATATACATTTGACGTCGTGAATGCTTTAATAGATAAATCTGCGCCGAGGATTGAGCTGCTCTTCGCAATAAATAAGACGAATTGAAAGGTAAAGGAGCAAAGAAGGTAAAATCAGTGA
>NW_012045201.1:0-544 GCF_000956235.1 Wasmannia auropunctata
TGACCCGAACACGTATCGCCTTAATCTCTTCTGTTTGCCTTCTCCCTTCCGGTTGAGTCTTGTGCCCTCTCGTACCTCTGTCTAGAATCTTTTCCTGACAATTCATTCTAGTTTCCTTTCCTAAGCTGTATGACCGACTCTAGTAAATCTATCTTACAATACTTAGTTATTTCATAGCTAGAAATCAAAAGAAGATGTTCCGAAGGAAAGTCCAGATTCACAAGTCACGTGATCACCTGTAACAGAAAAATGCGAGATTAATTTATGATTGTAAACCACGAAGTTTATTTTATTTATGTGCAAAAATCAGCGTTTTAGTTATTTTGAAGTTTTATTAGCGAAGCTGCGTATTATCCGACCACCGGATGAATTGATTGATCACGTGATTACCTGTAACAATGAAACAGTATGTTATTTTGGAAATTCAATCCATAAAATATTATTATTTTAGTTAATTTAAGAAATATACCAAGCGGCAAGAGGCTCCGAGCCAAAGTTGTCATCACACCTATGGACAAAAATTAAGAGTTAAATTATTGCAAAA
>NW_012045202.1:0-549 GCF_000956235.1 Wasmannia auropunctata
TCAAATTGGAAATAATCCGCAAAAGTAATATTAAAACCAATTATAATTCGTTCGGAATTAAAACCGATTACTTTTTAATCCAGGCGCGGATTGAACCGATTAAAATCGATTAAAACGGATTACGTTTTAATCGGTTTTAATCGAACATTTTTAGCAGGATTGCTTCTACTTTTGAGATGGAACTAGAGTCCGATGAATACAGAGATACGACATTGAAAGGTATGGTCTGATTGGCTGTCTAAATCACATGACAAAGCGCCAATCACATCATCAAAGTGTCATTTTAATTCACTATTGCATCTAATGCATTAACATACAGATTTGTAAAGTATGTACTGTAAGAGAGAGAGAGAAAGTTGCATGTCGGTATAATAATTTTCTGCGTACGCGTTAACGTAAGATAGCACTGGCTCTGCATTGTGTGGCGCTCCGTACGTCTGCTAGTCGTTGCGTATTGGTCCGCTTGTCTACGCCTGCGTGTGATTGGCTGTATCGAGAGTGGAGTGTGTGATTGGCGGTGACAGCCGAGGGAGTGCTCGAGGAAGAAGC
>NW_012045203.1:0-577 GCF_000956235.1 Wasmannia auropunctata
GAAAATATGCGGAACAGTAAACACAAAGTAAACTCTAAAAATAATGTTAAAAATAAAATTTTAAAAAATTAATTTTTTAACAGAGTAATATATAGAAATATGTAAAAAAGACGTATATGTTACGTTGCAATTATATATATGTATATCTGATACATAAATGATACATTCAAAGTTGCTAACATAGAGCCGTTCCAGTACGTTACATGTACTGTACAAATAATATTACATGTAATATTTATGACACTTGTGTAATATAACATATACATTTAAGTTATATACTGTGGTTTGCTGGGAATCGATCTTATTGAATCAGTGTTTTTGTAACTAACAAACTTAGATGTTAAAAAATATATATACGGTTTAGGCGGATTATTTTAAATATTATATATCCATACGGTTATTCGGATTTATTTGAATTGACAACAATATGGATTAGAATATAATAATTTCAAATTGGAAATAATCCGCAAAAGTAATATTAAAACCAATTATAATTCGTTCGGAATTAAAACCGATTACTTTTTAATCCAGGCGCGGATTGAACCGATTAAAATCGATTAAAACGGATTACGTTTTA
>NW_012045204.1:0-351 GCF_000956235.1 Wasmannia auropunctata
AAGTATTCATATAACTGCGAAAATGAAAACTGCAACAAAATGCATACATTCTGTCACGACTCAACGTAATCAATGAGGTAAAGTACATGTTTTTCATACAATATATATTTTATATTTTATATAATGCATACAATATATTTATAAACTGCAAATAAATAATTGTTTACAGATTCCGGCGGTATACCGAATAAGAACTTTTATTTTAATCTAGTTTTTATAACGGACATGCTTTAATTAAAAGCCAAATTTTATTAATATGACGGCTCCAATAATGAGCCAATACAATCAATCGGAATTCTTGCATGGAATGTTACATGTTACAGTGTACATTTATAAAGATCACTCCTTGGA
>NW_012045205.1:0-347 GCF_000956235.1 Wasmannia auropunctata
TCAACTTGTGAATGTTCTTGAGTTCTTTCCTTCTGCCGAATTGTGTTTGATAACCATTGCCCTCTACCAAAACTTCTGGGCTGAACATTATTTTCTCTCTGATTCCCTCTACCAAATGATGTATTAGCAACTCCTGCAACGTCTGAATAATATTCTTGAGCTCTTTGCCTCTACCAAATTAAATTTAATAACTTAAATTTAACATTTCCACGAACAGGTAGTGGAACAACAACAGCTACTGGAATTTCTTTTTTACATGCGTCACATTTTAGTGAAGGAGGAAACTGTATATCGCACAAAATCAATAAATATTGCACAACATGTATTCTTACTTATATTTATATTAT
>NW_012045206.1:0-488 GCF_000956235.1 Wasmannia auropunctata
TTTTAAATAATCCTCTACTTCAACGAAACCAATTTCTAAGGCTTGTTTCGCTTACAGCAGCACGAGCAAGACACACGTTTTCTGTGAGCCTTTTAGCTAAATTCGTATGTCGACGTAAGAAAGCCTCAAACCAATGTCGACCAGGTTTATTATCGACAAAAGGATTCTCTCTGTTCAGATTACGTACTAATATCTGCACACTATTAATCACTTGTTGTTTTGTCACTGGAAAACCATTTCTGCTCATATAAAAGATCCATTCTACTAACAGATTTTCTTCGTCAGTCGTAAGAATAGTATTCGGGCCTGGTTTCTTGTCAGCGTATTTTTGTAGCTTTTTAGCTCTTAATGTCGATCTTGGAATTCCATATTTTTCAGCAGCTGCTGTAAAACTCGAGCCTGCATTTACGGCTTGCAGTGCAGAATCTAAGTTCTCTTTTGTATAGAGATGTCGTTTTGGTGGCATTACTAATTACAAACCTACAAAA
>NW_012045207.1:0-605 GCF_000956235.1 Wasmannia auropunctata
CTATATACTCAAAAAAATTTTCTCCTTTCATCCAACCATTATCAGATCGTCCATAACTATAGCCTGGTGGCATTTAGTAATGATATAACCAGGAATTCTTTGATATCGAAACATTATTAAAGGTGGTGCTAATTGACCGGCTGCATTACCAGTAATCAGTGTTGTTAAAGACTTTTTCTCGTTGTTATTTACAATATTATATATGTTTTTGCAACCTTTTTTAGTTAACACCGATCCACTCTGTGTATTCAAAAGTAATGCTGTCTCATCTGTATTAAATATTCGCAATGGATCAATGTTTATAAGATTTTTTGTTTTTAAATAATCCTCTACTTCACGAAACCAATTTCTAAGGCTTGTTTCGCTTACAGCAGCACGAGCAAGACACACGTTTTCTGTGAGCCTTTTAGCTAAATTCGTATGTCGACGTAAGAAAGCCTCAAACCAATGTCGACCAGGTTTATTATCGACAAAAGGATTCTCTCTGTTCAGATTACGTACTAATATCTGCACACTATTAATCACTTGTTGTTTTGTCACTGGAAAACCATTTCTGCTCATATAAAAGATCCATTCTACTAACAGATTTTCTTCGTCAGTCGTAA
>NW_012045208.1:0-516 GCF_000956235.1 Wasmannia auropunctata
TTTTTGGTATCAGTTATAGGGTAACTGTCCCAATTACTGCCGGTTTAAGCATATAATGACAATTAATATGCTTATTTTGAAGCTTTTTAAATGCGTAATAGGTACTATTTCTTAATATTATTTAAGTACAAACTTTAATATACATAAAATAAAAGTAACAAACTAAAAAATCAATTAATTATTTATATATAATAAAATAAATAAAATATAAGGTTTTGTACCTATTACTGCCAGTCGATTTCCAAATACTGCCCCCCCAATTACTGTCGCACGTACCAAATATCGCCTCCCCATTTAATGCCCGTGTACCGAATGCTACCTCCCCATTTAATGCCCATTTGCTGCAATCTGCATCAAAACTTTAAGAATACAATTGCACAATGTTTCTTTAACATTCCAAATAGATTGTAGTAATATCAAAATGTCCACTTTGGTTAAATTTGTTATTGCAACCTATCGCAGATATCTGGGATAGGTTGCAATGACATATTTAACCTAAGTTACAAAAACCTTGCG
>NW_012045209.1:0-497 GCF_000956235.1 Wasmannia auropunctata
AATTCTGGATGTATTTTGTAATAACAATAATTCATCCAAATTTAATACACGCAGCTGTATTATAGCATCTGCCACAGTTATGTATCGGGATGTTGCTGATTTTCTAAATCTTTCTTTAACCATTTGCAGTACGGTGATATTGTGGAATGCCACCTTTTCCATAATCATTTTCTGAATAACTGCAGTTATTTTATCTTTAATGCACTTAAAACACATCTTAATACGATAATATCTCAAGGTAGTTTTCAATTTTTGAACTTTTTTTTGTGTTTTGGTATCAGTTATAGGGTAACTGTCCCAATTACTGCCGGTTTAAGCATATAATGACAATTAATATGCTTATTTTGAAGCTTTTTAAATGCGTTAATAGGTACTATTTCTTAATATTATTTAAGTACAAACTTTAATATACTATAAAATAAAAGTAACAAACTAAAAAATCAATTAATTATTTATATATAATAAAATAAATAAAATATAAGGTTTTGTACCTATTA
>NW_012045210.1:0-659 GCF_000956235.1 Wasmannia auropunctata
CGTTAGAATGCGCGAGAGATCAGACACGACAACCGTACGCTTACACGGTTACACGACGAGTCAACACACGACGGTGCTACGCAACTACTTTCCTCTTCTTCCTTGATCTCAGCCAATCACAGGCAAGGAGATCATGCGTGCGCATGCATGTGGCAGAGGGATATTACGCATTCCCTCGCGTTAATCTTATAGCTTCGGCCATTCTGGCACGATATTCGACCCGAATATGGCGGCGCAATACGAACACAAAAAAAACCATAAATTTCGCAAATAACAATATTTCAAAAAATAAAACCATAAGCTATTTCTCAACGCAAAATAAAACCAGTCTCTTGGGTAATACGCAGGAAAACCAAATTAAATTTTTTACTTTTCGTTATAACGAGTTAACAATCAGTCTTATTTGATTAAACGCTTATACAGTAAAATAGAAATATATATATATATTTTGACAATACAAAAGGTTAATTACTGTGTAATCGGTTTTATCCACGGCTTCATGCGATCAGTAGACAAAATTGAATTGTATGGACGGAAAGTGACATTAAAGCCGGGGATGTCCTGGACGACATATCGATTTTTATTTAATGCTTTAGACACAAGATACGGACCTTTGTAACTCGGTTTTAACTTTTTACAGATCGGAAGAGCACACGTCT
>NW_012045211.1:0-392 GCF_000956235.1 Wasmannia auropunctata
TTATTATGAATTGGTGATAACTACAAATTCTTGAGTCACGTTGCCGTAGACGGTGATCCGCGTGTAGGAACGAAAGGATGCAAAGAATTAACGTAGTGAATCGTAGAGTCAGGGCGAGCAAAATAGCAGAGGGAGAAAATGGTAGTTGGGTCAGGAGAAGGATGTAACACGAACTTAGCCAAACTCAATATATTTACTATCACGGATTATACACGTTAGAATGCGCGAGAGATCAGACACGACGACTGTACGCTTACACGGTCACACGACGAGTCAACACACGACGGTGCTACGCAACTACTTTCCTCTTCTTCCTTGATCTCAGCCAATCACAGGCAAGGAGATCATGCGTGCGCATGCATGTGGCGGAGGGATATTACGCATTCCCTCGC
>NW_012045212.1:0-1036 GCF_000956235.1 Wasmannia auropunctata
TTTATCAAATGTTAAACAAGAACAAATAATACTTATAAGCTCTGTAAGTGCTAAACTGAACGCAGCCTAAATGGAAAGCACCCATAGTATAATCCTGTAGTATCGATATAAATATCGTATCGATACATTAGCCACAGTATCGATGTAATATAAGCTATACAGTTCCGGTAAGAAGTTTGAAATTAGAAATGTGTTAATATTTATACTTTCTATATAAATTAATATATTTAAAGTAATATAAAACAGTTATGTGAATAATTATATGTTTATTTAACAACACATTTATACATATATATTTTTTTACTGTACTTGTTACGATTTTATATTGTTATAATTCTTTAACTTAAAAAATAATGACAAAAATTTAAATCTTTTATATAAATATTTTGATAATCAAGATTATTTATGCAAAGTTTTATTACAATTAATAAATTAATTGTTCTGTAAATAAATATAAAATAAAGATAAAATTTAAATATAAAATTCGATAAATTTATAGAGCTTTATGATTATTTAGAGTTTGTGAATCGCAATAAAATTTTGCGTAAATAATATTAATTATTTAACATTAAAAAATTGAAAATTTTTTCATAATTTTTAAGTTAAAGAATAATAAAAAATAACAGTAAAAATCATAACAACATAACAGCATCATCTGCATCAGCAAAATCATAACAGCATTAAATAAACTATATATTTAAATTATACAGGGTGTCCCATAATAACCGCCTAAAATCTTGTGGGCTAGTAGAGCAGATTAAACTGAACAGAAAAGTCCTTTACCATTTTGCAAAAGTCGCAATCGTTAACGAGATATTAATTTTTGAAGATTGGCAAATAAACGCGTATCCGTCCGGCCCACCGCTGAATACCAGCGGTGGGGCGGTCGTGCCAGTCGTATCTCGTCGCGCTGCTAGGCATGAGGTGATAGACTCTATCCCCACACGCTTAGCAACGCGGCGAGATATGGCCGCCCCACCGCTGGTATTCAGCGGTGGGTCGGACAAATACGCGTTTATTTGCCAATCTTCAAAAA
>NW_012045213.1:0-564 GCF_000956235.1 Wasmannia auropunctata
AAATTATAAATTATAGATGAAAGGGGACAAGATTAAAATTTTACGATGAAAACGACGACGACGTATCTGAATGACATAAAATCGGGCAAAAAAATGCATACACTTTATGCGCTTATGCATCAAATGCACTTATGGACATCGCTATTACAGCATTGTGATTGAAAAAATATAGATTTTTTCACAAAATAGGCATTTACCGATAATATCCATATAATTAAAAGATATAATAATTTATTCCTACAGAAACGTTATCCGTCCGGTAAAGGATACACTGTAGCGTCTCTGTAAGTACAAAAATATTTCCTGACCGTCATTTCGTAGCGAAAAAATATACTTGGCGGGAGACGCTACCGCGTCTCCTGATAGCTTATCTCGAGAGCTTTTCAAAACACTATAATAAAACATTTTTACATTAAGTACTTTTTGAGTTATAAAGGTTTGAAATTAACAATTTTTTGACACAAAATGTAAAATATCTTGTTATTTATTTAGTTAAATATTATTTAGTTTTCAGTAATCATAACCTTGATACTTTTGAGCGCGGAATAATGAGACCAATTAATT
>NW_012045214.1:0-740 GCF_000956235.1 Wasmannia auropunctata
GAAGACTTGGACGACACCTAAACACTTAGTTCCTCGATGGCAAAGACCTAGACAACACCAAACACTTAGTTCCTTGACGGCGAACATTTTGACACTCACTTCATCGACGGCGACCACGTAGACATTCACTTCCTCGGCGGCGAAGATCTAGACGACACTTAGACACTCAATTCTTTGATGGCAAGCACGTAGACACTCACTTCCTTGACGATGACCACAAGAGAGTTGTGAGAGAGACGAGAAAGCAGAGAAACAGACGAGAAAGTCGTGAGAGAAACGAGAAAGCCAAAAGAGACGAGGGACAAGATTGAAAAAAAGGACAAGATTGAAATTTGTGAAGAAGAAGACGACGACGATGATATAGAAGACCAAAGAGTCCACACAACATTGAAATTTTATGAAAAAATGCGAAGAAAAAGACAGCGACAACAACAGCAACGAAATTATAAATTATAGATGAAAGGGGACAAGATTAAAATTTTACGATGAAAACGACGACGACGTATCTGAATGACATAAAATCGGGCAAAAAAATGCATACACTTTATGCGCTTATGCATCAAATGCACTTATGGACATCGCTATTACAGCATTGTGATTGAAAAAAATATAGATTTTTTTCACAAAATAGGCATTTACCGATAATATCCATATAATTAAAAGATATAATAATTTATTCCTACAGAAACGTTATCCGTCCGGTAAAGGATACACTGTAGCGTCTCTGTAAGTACAAAAAT
>NW_012045215.1:0-360 GCF_000956235.1 Wasmannia auropunctata
TCCTCGACAGTGAAGGTTTAGAGAACTCCTAGACATTTAGTTCCTCGATGGCAATCCTGTAGACATTTGCTTCCTCGACGGCGAAAACCTGGACGACACCTAAACACTTAGTTCCTCTATGGCGAAGACCTAGACTACACCAAACACTTAGTTCCTTGACGGCGAATATTTTGACACTCACTTCATGGACGGCGACCACGTAGACATTTACTTCCTCGACGGCGAAGATTTGGACGACACCTAAACACTTAGTTCCTCGATGGCAAAGACCTAGACAACACCAAACACTTAGTTCCTTGACCGCGAACATTTTGACACTCACTTCATCGACGGCGACCACGTAGACATTCACTTCCTCGA
>NW_012045216.1:0-417 GCF_000956235.1 Wasmannia auropunctata
GACGCTAGAATTGTTAAAGAGTCGAGAGAGTCATGAGAGAGATGAGGGTTCTGAGAAAGAGACGAGAAAATTATTAAAGAGACAAGAGAGCTGTAAAAGAGACGAGAAAGGCGAGAGTGAGGCGAGACCTAGAAGACGCTTAATTCTTCGACGGCGACCATGTAGACATTCTCTTTCTCGACGGCGAAGATCTAGACAACACCTAGACACTTAGTTCCTCGACGGCGAACACGTAGACACTCACTTCCTCGACAGTGAAGGTTTAGAGAACTCCTAGACATTTAGTTCCTCGATGGCAATCCTGTAGACATTTGCTTCCTCGACGGCGAAAACCTGGACGACACCTAAACACTTAGTTCCTCTATGGCGAAGACCTAGACTACACCAAACACTTAGTTCCTTGACGGCGAATATTTT
>NW_012045217.1:0-1544 GCF_000956235.1 Wasmannia auropunctata
CCACATTACATGAACTATGGCGGCATCGGATTTGTCATTGGTCATGAAATTACCCACGGTTTTGATGATCGAGGCAGACAATTTAATAAGGAAGGTAATCTTGTGGATTGGTGGGAGTCAGAGACAAAGAAACGTTTTCTCAAGAGAACCGAATGTATAATTCATCAGTATGGAAATTATACCGTAAAAGAAGTCGGATTGAACGTAAGATTAAATCTTACATATCTATTTCTACGTTTATCAAATTTATTTCCTTGCTGAAATTTCTTTTAAATTTTTAACGCAGAAAAATCTAATCATATAGATAAAGTATGAAAAAATGCCATTATGTTATATGAGTTATTCCGCAACTCAGACTTATTGGCTATGTTGTAAAAGCTATAAGCTTTTAAATGAAATATTTCGCAATTATATTAATTTTATAAAAATATTTTTTCAAATTGAAATTTTATCGTATTAATATATGTTATATTGTTACAGTTAAACGGAATAAACACCCAGGGTGAAAATATTGCGGACAATGGCGGCATAAAGAAGGCTTATTACGCGTATAAAGAATGGGTCAAACGAAACAAACCGGAGCAGAGATTGCCCGGCTTGCCGTACAGCCCGGAGCAGATGTTTTGGATAAGCACGGCCAATTCTTGGTGCAGCAAGTATCGACCGGAAGCACTGAAGCTACGTATTACGATGAATTCCCATAGCCCGCCCGAATTTCGCATTAATGGACCACTATCAAACATGGAGGAGTTCTCGCGCGACTTTAATTGCCCAATCGGCTCCAAAATGAACCCCGAGAAAAAATGTACTGTGTGGTAGATCTCAGATGTCTGTAAAATATGTGTTAGCAATACATGTGTTAGGTTGACACCGTTTTTAATCTTATAATTAGAAGTTGCAATTCTGCGTTCGTTGTTGAAACAATAAATTTTTTTCTCGACGGCTGAATTAAAGACATGTTAAGTACAGGGGGAAAGAGAAAATACGCGAAACTGAAAATGTATTAGTTGAAAGCTTAGGTACGTCGTATAAGACTTCTCCGATTTTTCTTTCGTTCCTTCGACTCCTCCGCAAAAATCTTAAACCCGATTCTAAAATTTTTCTTTTATTTTAAAAAAGATCACCTTACGCACTTACACTTAAAGTGTTTATACTTTACGTTATATAGTTGTTTCCCTGATAAAAATAATTCTATGTACATAATCAAATATAAATATAACTTTACTTTCTATTAAAGAAACAATGCCAAAATTATTTTTTTAATTATTTTTCAATTTTTATTATTTTTCCTGTACATATAATCATATAAATATAGAAATATATTTATATTAATTACATATAGATTTCTTTTTATTGGGGATTGTATATGCGTTAAACTTTATTCAGAGAGATCAGAGAAGAAAAAAATTGGCAGGAAAAAATCTAAGAAATCAAAATTGCTTCAGCTTGCCCGAAATTCTCCGTTGCAATGAATTTTTGTTCTGTTTAGCGCTTTTTTTCAATTTGCCGGTAGCAAGAGAAAGAGAGAGAGAGAGAAAGAGAGA
>NW_012045218.1:0-459 GCF_000956235.1 Wasmannia auropunctata
CCGAGTGTAGGGAAGTTTTGATAATAATCCCGATATTTCTTTATAAGTTATATTTGATTTCTTTTTATTTATGTTACGCGCCGAATAGCGTTGAGAATTGCCTTTATCTTCCCCTTCGTCCTTTGTCGTTGCCCCGCGAGATAGCGAGATGCGAATCGTCAGTCTATATAAAATCTGGCTAGCGTGCGGACTAACGCATGTGATCCTTATATTTCTTTTTAATATACAGGGTGATTCAGAATAACCCCGGTGTCCCTGAAAAGACGTACTCTTGACTCAATTCTAAGACGATTTTTCCTTTACAAAAATTTTGTCCGAAGCTTAGTTTTCAAATTATAACGAGAAATAGTTAGCAAATTACGGGCCGCGTACGGATGGTAGGCAGGGGCGGCGCAACTTACTGTCCGCCGGCAGGCGGTACGCGGGACCGCCGCGACAATCAGCTGACTACACGCGCGC
>NW_012045219.1:0-847 GCF_000956235.1 Wasmannia auropunctata
TAGGTATACAAATTTTTAAGATTTGATTTCGGCTTTTAACTTTTCTTTTTAGTTATGTACATACATATATGCAAACAATTTAAATATTAGTATTTAATGAATATTTCATTAATATTAATTATTATAAATGACTTGCTTTTAAGTAATTTTTCAATCTATTTATTATTATATTAAAAGTCTGAATTAATTGTAAGGAATTAATTATCTTTACTTACATTTAAAAAATTTAATTTGAAATTATAATTTTTAAAGTCTATTATAGTATATAATTATAGTATATAGTATATAAGGTATAATAAATCTTGTATATACAAGATCTTATAATTTTTTTATTTTATTTGTTAATTAATATTTTTTTCAATATAAATTCTTTTGTGAATTATTAAATGAATGTTCCTTTTTTCTATTACTAGGCCAAAAGAAATAGTAGAAGAGATTTATCCTCATATGTGTATCCTACAGAGTTCCATAAATAGTAATCCTTCAAACTCCATTAATGACAACAATAATTCTAAAGAAAACACTGTAAAATTTGATGAGGCACTAGGCAATATTGTAAATATTATTGTATCGTATGACATGGGTTGGAGTAAGAGAGGAAATGGAAAGAGCTAAGGCCCTTCCTTATAGTCAGCCACGAACTCCGCGTTGACGGTGGCGACGTTATATCGCGGTAGAAATTAGAAGCTTCTTGTCGTATATTAGGCCCGTCCTATAATACGTTATATATCGGTGTTTTAAGTCATAAACCGTGATAATTCTACAGAATAATTGTATGCCGATATCGTAAGCAGTGTAAAATTGATCAATCACAGTCAAATATGAAGAGAATACTCGACAATTGAAA
>NW_012045220.1:0-1872 GCF_000956235.1 Wasmannia auropunctata
AAACTCCAATAATTCTTATGTGATCTGTACAAAAAATGTTATCACTGTATGTAACGCGTACAAATATATAAAGTGAAATAAAACTAGTTAATCTATCTTAAGTATAAAATTACATACCTCATATCCAATACAAAGAGGATGGTAAAACGTTGAAATATTACAAAATTATATTAAGCCATTTTGCGATATCCGGTACATGTTTTTTCCTTCGAAAGTCAAGCAAAAGTGAGCGAGTTTTTTCAAGGAAAGACAAAATATTGTAGAGGGGGAAATAAGTGGGGAAAGAAGAGGGGATTTGGAAATAACAGGAAATTGGAAAGAGGAAGGTGTCAATGTGGAGATAGCGACTGTAAGATAGGCAAATATGCGTCAGAACGTGTCTCTGTGTCACTTTGTTTATTCAAACCACTGCTTTGTGTTTTTATGTATATCATCTCTGACACTAATCTTTTATTATAAGAAGGTTCGTTATCCAAAATTCTAACTCCATTCCAATCAAATTCATGATCGCACATTATACGGTAATCAGAAATTACAGAAAGCG
This sequence comes from Wasmannia auropunctata, assembly GCF_000956235.1. Lineage (NCBI taxonomy): Eukaryota > Metazoa > Arthropoda > Insecta > Hymenoptera > Formicidae > Wasmannia > Wasmannia auropunctata. The sequence goes on from NW_012045220.1 coordinate 545, forward strand.
GACCAGATTTTTTCTTTATGTCCGAACGATGTTCATTAATTCTCGTTCGTAATTGTCTCTTAGTTTGGCCAGTGTAAGAAGCATCACAGTCCAAACAAGAAATTTTATATACCACGTCTTGGTGGCACATAGGATCTAATAAATCTTTTCCCCTTTTTATGTATTTATTTAACTTATTTGGAATGGAAAAGACCGGTTTTAAATTGAATTTCTCAACAATAGGCCTAAAAGATTCAGAGATGGTTTTAACATATTGTGAAAAACCAATTATTTTCATCCGTCCTATCATTATAAAGATTCGTTTGTTTATCCTTCACAGCAAACTGTTTTAATCTAGTATTAATTGTCGAGAAAATGAAAGGTAGAGGATATCCGTTATTTAGTAATGTATGTATTATGTCAATTAAGTTGTCACAATGGAATCGTGGGTGGGACAACAATAGAATTCTGTCAACCATACCAGTTATCACTCCACTTTTATGACACTTGGGATGTTGAGAGTGAAAATTCCAAAATTTGCCCGAAATGTCGGTTTTTCGTATCTATAAAATATTAATTTCTGATTGTCAATAATAATATTTACATCTAAAAAATTAAGTCTAAGAACGAGAATTAATGAACATCGTTCGGACATAAAAAAAAAATCTGATCCGCTTTCTGTAATTTCTGATCACCGTATAATGTGCGATCATGAATTTGATTGGAAAGGAGTTAGAATTTTGGATAACGAACCTTCCTATAATAAAAGATTAGTGTCAGAGATGGTATACATAAAAACACAAAGCAGTGGTTTGAATAAACAAAGTGACACAGAGACACTTTCTGACGCATATTTGCCTATTTTACAGTCGCTATCTCCACATTGACACCTTCTCCTTTCCAATTTCCTGTTATTCCCAAATCCCCTTTTCCTTCTATTCCCACTTATTTCCCCCTCTACAATATTCTGTCTCTCCTTGAAAAAACTCGCTCACTTTTGCTTGACTTTGGAAGGAAAAAACATGTACCGGATATCGCAGAATAGCTTAATATAATTTTGTAATATTTCAACGTTTTACCATCCTCTTTGTATTGGATATGAGGTATGTAATTTTGTACTTAAGGTAGATTAACTAGTTTTATTTCACTTTATATATTTGACGCGTTACATACAGTGATAGTAGGAGAGATAGGCGGGTTCTAACCCAGGAGCTCCAAGGGGGGAGCGGGGCGGGGGGGGAGGGGAATTTGCGCGGGGGAATGACGTCACAGGGGTAACCGCCGAGATGTTTACGTAAACATGGGCCATGTATGTTTACGTAAACAATGATAGCGGCGGGCCCATTGAC
>NW_012045221.1:0-590 GCF_000956235.1 Wasmannia auropunctata
TTTTTATCTTTCTCGGGTACGAACATCTCTGACTGCATTTTGAGTTTTAGTGTCAGTCCATCATGTTCCATACATTCAGACAGAGCCCTGCTTCTTGCATGCCATCGTTGGCAAAATTGTTAATAAAAGAAGTTAAAAAGGGCCAACGAGCCAAAGCTTGGGTGTTATATCGCTCCAATTTGTATTTATTAATTTAACAAAATCATTATTTAAATAACAGACGTTTCGACCCCGAACGAGTCATTTTCAATGTTACTATAAATTAATTAATGCCTAACATAAATTAAAACCATTACAATAACTTGATACGCTCACAATCCGCATTTACATAATCGCAGTTCAAATTTTAAATTCCCTGGTCTTCAAATTTCGTAAAAGTATTATTCGCAAACTCCAATAATTCTTATGTGATCTGTCAAAAAATGTTATCACTGTATGTAACGCGTCAAATATATAAAGTGAAATAAAACTAGTTAATCTACCTTAAGTACAAAATTACATACCTCATATCCAATACAAAGAGGATGGTAAAACGTTGAAATATTACAAAATTATATTAAGCTATTCTGCGATATCCGGTACATGTTTTA
>NW_012045222.1:0-517 GCF_000956235.1 Wasmannia auropunctata
ACAATAATATATCTTGATTTAGAATCGTTTCTAGTTATTTGTAGTGACTTTCCCGTCGTGTAGTTGAATCATTCAAAAGTTACAATATATTAGCAGTAAATAAAAAACGTAACTTTGTCAATTTTCAAGATATCTCGAATTTGCTTGCAGCATAATTTTTATAATCATTTGTAATTGGTTGTAGTGATTTTCCCATTGTTTATAGTTAAACCGTTCGAAAGGGTACATTATATTAGCAATAAATAAAATGTAATTTTGTCAATTTTTAAGATATCTCAAATTCGCTTGCGACATAATGTTTAGAATCATATTTTACGCTAAAAACAACGGTGTGTGTTAAATTGTATAACTATAAAGTGTATAAGATAGATAGATAGATACTCTTTATTGTTCCCCTTAGGATTACAATTTTCTTCTATTTACATCCAATTTACTTAGTCTATACTTATGTCGAACTTATTACTAACTTATACTACTCTTATATCTAGTCCTTATCAGCTACCTAACTGTTCCCTCC
>NW_012045223.1:0-368 GCF_000956235.1 Wasmannia auropunctata
TACGAGAGATAGAAAAAAATGTTTCGAATAAAAGTTGAATGGCTTTAAGAGTACTTTATAATTATAATTTAAAATAATTTTTTTATTGTTTATTTTTTTGTTCACCCCCACCACTCAACTTTTTCTTTTAATTTTACGAATTTTTTTTTTCACCAAATTAAAGTTTATTTTAAGACGAATTCAACCATGTGTGATAAAGTTATTTTCCGAAGTACCATTTTCGAGAAATAATTATAAATCATCTATACACGCACCATCCGTACTCGTTTATGCGCTAATTTACCTACATGAACTTGGCACCCGACTTTTACTAAAATAAGTTTACAATAAAAAAAGGTTAGTATTTTGTTTTTAGTTGTTTGTAGTAG
>NW_012045224.1:0-3224 GCF_000956235.1 Wasmannia auropunctata
TGTAACCTGTTAACTTTTTGTCTGTCTTACGCATTTCTTATTTACTTCATATTTTTGTTACTAAATGTTGCTTCTATTAATTAAATGAAACAATAAAATATTGAAGAAGTACGATTTATGAGACCGATACGCATTTGGCAACTCTCCCCTATAATTATCAAGTAGCAATCTTAAAGTTACAGTTTTTACAGTATTCCAAAATTCATCATGTGTGATCAATTTTTCTATGATACGTATTAAGTTGTTCATAAAATTCTTTAATGTACTATATTCTTAAATGCATATGTATTCCACCAAATGATTCACAATTTTTTAAGGCTAGCATTTTATACGACAGCAAGTTCTTGATAATATTCTGAATGTTATACAATGTCTCTTTAAAGAAATTTTCATTTCGCCATTCCTATATAAAATCATGAAACATTTATACATTATTAAAATTTGATCAAACTGCAAATTTCTGTGATGTTACACGGTAGCCCATCGCATTTAATCAATTCATAACATAGGACTACCTTTCTTTCGCTTTACGATGATACTCCGCATAATTCTTCAAATATGCAATTTAGTAATTATAATTAGCAAACTATATTTTTGGGAAATGTCAATAAAATTCCATCACATCAATATTAAAACGTATTAAATGTAGAAATATTTCATGTACATCATGATTGGTATTCATGCTTGGATCATGATCAATTCTATTGACGACGATCTTGTGTACTGTATGTGTTCCCTTCTTTCCAAAATTCCAATCAATTTGAATACGGTCGTTAGAGTTATAAGTCGTTGACAGTCGTTCTCAAGTAGCGCTTCGAATCGGCAATATTAGACCATCGCACGCTATATTTTTATCTTCCCGAGAAAAAAAGTTCCACATATAATTATATATAATTATATACAAAATATGCCCATGTGTATCCATATATTTCTTTTCTTTGTAAAATTATTGTTTGATACAAGAAAAATGATAATAATAAAAAAAAAGCATAAAAAATAATTAAAAGGATAATTTTTGCATTGTTTTTTTTACAAAAAAACCAGGTTTAAGAAATGAGAAAAAATTGTTCATATATAATTAAAGATGTACCTGTATATTTTTAATCATTTATATATGATTATATATGAGCAATTTTTTCATTTCTTTAAACTTGATTTTTTGTAAAAAAAACAATGTAAAAATTATCCTGTTAATTATTTTTTATGTTTTTTTCTTATTATAATATATGTTATCATTTTTTGTATTAAAGAATAATTTTACAAAAAAAAGAATCATATATGGATATATAATTATATATAATTATATGTGAAACTTTTTTTTCTTTCAAATCCCGGAACAATCGCCACCACATAAGGGCAAGATATATGCCTCAGAATACCTCTGCCAGCAAGAAATAATGCTTGATTTTATTCATCAAACTAGATCGATACTCTAAGTATCGATCTTTTTGGATACTTCCTTAGAGCCAATTATCTAACTCCGACGGAAGTATCTTTTTGATTTTAGCTCAGAGAGCCGAGAAGCATTTTTTATTTGCGGGCTTACAGCCTGTTACAATCTCGCAACTACGATGGATTTTGCCAGGCCTGCGAAGAAGAGGGACACGAGTGTATGTTTTGCCTGGAATCGAACCTGAGACCTCAGGCATAACAACCAGGTGCGCTATCTGCCGCACCACACTCGCCCTCGTCATGTAGTGGCAGAGTTCCATATAGTTTATTTCAATAAATTCTAATGCCTTTCCCTATATAAATATACTTAAATATCAAAATAATAATATTAAAATAAAAACGTTTATAGTATCAGTTTATTTGTGGAAGTTACATCAGATTACAAAGGATTAAAATATAAAGGAGATGTGTTTTATGACGTAGCTATCGATAGGATACATTTCACAAATTGAAATTTCTTCTTTATATTCCGTCTCTTTTGCGAAGCTCAAGACATTTTCTTGGAAACGACAAATAAACGGCGAAGCAAAACGCGACAGTTGAGACGGAAAGCTTTTTCTGTTCTATCGTGTCACCTTGTTTTCTTTTTCTCTCTTTCGTCGCTATGTTAAAACAGTTTATTCGAAAAGAAGAAAAAGTAAAAATTTTTCCATCGCGAAATTTTTGTATCTTGGAAGAGTCGTAACTTATTGACAAATTGACAAATTATAACGTCTTCTAGATAGAGCCTTGGTGTCGGAGCCTGATAACTCATCTGTCAGGCGATAATAAAGTCTACGAGCACGCCAGCCAGTCTGAGAACCATCGTCAGAATGCACACCGGGAACAACAGCTCTTTGCATCATAAAGTAAATACTTAACTATAACATCTTTCTTTCTTTCTTGTCAGCGAAAAAATAAAAATGTGAAACATATGTTCAAGAAACGCGGTGTCTCGCCAAGTACACGCGCCAACGACGTACGCGTGATGAGATCGGATCGTGTAATTTACAACAACGAGTTGTATTTCTATATCTCATAAAATTAGACATTTTAATTGTACGTAAACATAGATTTAGAGCTTTGTGTCGTTGGAACGTGCATTTTGCGAAAGAACGTATTCTGAATTTGTGATGTGTCTGCTCAGATAATTAGGAACATGACTAATAGCCACTACGTGACAACGGGAAAACTACATTTCCGATTTATCCGATTTCTGCTTAATGCAGTTACCCTTTTGGCCATCGCCAGCAATTTAGCCGCATACTTCACAGGTGAGTGGAAAACTCTCTCGAGTTAATTGCAATTGAAATAATTTCGGTTGCAATACGACGAATTATTAAGCGGTGTTTTTAAATGCTGCTTTTTGTCTTCAGAATTGGATTGTATAACGCTGCTCAAAATACAGCACAATGTGCTGAATTTCCGCCCGTGACAAGACACAAAAATTATAACATACTTTGCTGATGGTATCGACTGCTAGAAAGGTTCGGGGGCAACTAACAAGGGAACACACGGAAGTGTCCGCCTCCGATTTCAATAAGCTTTGAATATGTTAAACTACAGACAAAAATAAGATACTACAATTTTTGTATTCGTGCTGAGTCGCACGTTAAGGGGATGAAACACCTCTTAGAAAAGAATCGGATTTTTTTTTCCAATGCGAATATCATCGAAACTACGAGAGATAGAAAAAAATGTTCCGAATAAAAGTTGAATAGCTTTAAGAGTACTTTATAATTATAATTTAAAATAATTTTTTTATTGTTTATTTTTTTGTTTACCCCCACCAC
>NW_012045225.1:0-3492 GCF_000956235.1 Wasmannia auropunctata
CTACAGATGTTATTAAACCCGAATAAGAGTGACGTATTAAACACAGTCTGACTCAAAACTATAGTTTAAAAAAAACTGCTTTTTTCAAATTGCTGGAAAAAACCAAAAAGATTTCGATTTTTTTTGAAAAATTTATTATATTAAATATTAATTGGGATTTAGGAAATAATGCAAGTAACTTTATGTTACTTATTTTAATTTGCTCGTTAAAATATGTAAATTTTTTGTTTAAATTAGATAAGCTTATAAGTAGCTCTTAGTTATAACTTTCGTATTATTATAGTATTATTAAAATGAGACATCTCGTATAAATCTCGCTAGAATTAATAATGAGTTAATATTTATGTTTACATTTGAATACTATATTCCTTGAGGTGAGGATTATTTATTATTAAATAAACCATTTTAAAACGCAATCTTAACAACTAGTGCAAAGATTAATTTAACTTAATGTTTATATTAAATATTTTTAAAGAGTTTTGATTATTAATAATTGTCAAGAGTCATACGTTTTATTTGAAAAATTCATTAATTCTGTTTTTTTAAATTTATTCTTATGTAAATATTCTTGTGTAAGTTTTTTATTTATTTTATATTTAACATTATCAGCAATAAATATATGCTTGTTTAAAATTTTGAAAAATATATCAAAATGTTGCATATGTAAAATGTGATTTTACAAATATATACGTGTAATTTTTCATTGAACAAATTTTCATTACAAATATATACGTGTAATTTTTCATTTTTCTACTCTTTCTAAAAGAAACCGAAAAAATCTGCGGAAAAATTGAAAAAAACCAGTTTTCTTTGCAGCCTTTAAAACTATACTCAAAACACAAGACAATGAACAAACAAAAAATTACATAAATTATATAATAATAATAATAATCACAAAACAAATATGTATGTATATTATTTTTCTTGCTTTTCTTTTCACAATTATTTGCGATTCGATATTGTACTTATAATTATACATACTTACATAAATTCCATGTTTTCAATGTTTTTGATAAATTCATAAAATTTTTAACAATTTATGTAAAGATTCAATTTGATACGTAATTCCTTTATAAGTTTCGCACGCATTCTATTGTGTATCATTAGTCCATATACGTATTACATAATTGAAAATATTTTTCTGACGAATAAACGTCATTTACAAGAATTAATCCTAAATCAAATTTTTATCTTTTTATCAAAAATTACGTAAGATATCTTACATTTCATCCAAAAAAATAATGCCTAAATCTTGAAACTGAACAGAAGCCTTCAAAATCCAGAGTCTCTGGGTTGAGAGATAGTAACCTTAATTATTCTCTCTTACCGTGCTTACTTCACGTTTTCAACAAGAACAACAGAGTTTATATATGCATGTCAGATTGATTGATCTAACGAATAAACTATAGACATAGTGGCTGCATATTAACCAGAAAAGGCAACTTAGCAATTCGCTTGATGATTCTTTAATATGATTGGTTTATACACTTAGCTCCGGCGAAGTACTAAAGACAAGACTCAGTCATATTAAATCGAATTATTAAGCCATTAGTAAGCTACTTTTTTTTATGAATGCAGTCAATGGTTGGCTGCACCGTCAATTGTACTTCTTTCATTATACCAAGTAATCGTTGAGTTCTCGTGACGTACCGCAGAATAAACTTGAACGCTCGATGCAAGACACGTAACAAGATGTCTATGATTATCACAAATGCATTATCGCGATCGATACTGTAGAAGTGACATTGTCATAGGACAGAAAGTTATTTTTTTCATTGCAGTGAACTTATATCATGAAATACACATAATTTAAATTACCACATATCTGTTTAATATTATTAAATAAATAGTTCTTACGCACTACAACAATAAGTCCATTATATCAAGTTGAAATTACAAATTAAATAATTGTAATTTCAAATTAAATTTATTTAATATTTATACCAATTATTTAATTTATTAAATACTTTTATCAATTGAAATTTGCATACAATGTAGTACAAATTTTAACATAAAAATTGTAATAACAAAAAAAATGCTTCGATGTAAAAATACTTTTAATTATAAAAAAATTTATAATTAGAAATAGTTTCTCCGATTAAATCAATGATTTTAAAATTTAAATAGAACAATACGACAGAGGTCCATACGAATAATATTCGATAACAATAAATAAAGGAGAGGCTATTAACCTGCTAAGTGTTTGTGCTACAAATATAATATATTCTAATATGTACTAATATGTATTTCCAAAGATAAATAAAGTATATAAATTCTTCCGAATCATACAATAAAATCATAATTTAATCAAACAGATGTTTCGACTTTCGTAGAATGATCATCATCAGTAGTGTTTTAAATATAAAATCGCCGGCCCAAAGGCTTTTGATCACAATTTTTATTTATTCCCAATTGTACTTTACAGTTTGCGATTTATTGTCTTAAATTTTATTTTGATAGATCGAAATCTCGTATAAATTTTCAGAAATGAGTTCTTTGTCTGTAAAACGATTCTGAAGCCAGATATAAATGAACAGTATTGTTGAGATATATACGTATGCGTTTGATACGTATTCGGTATATTCGATCTTGTGAGACACACTGTTCGAATTGAATTTGCCGACGATGAGTTTTTGTTCTTGTTGATTAACGACCGATTCGATCCAATGTAATTCAATTCCTTAACGTGTATATTTAAAAGCTGAGTTAATGTTAAAATTGAGATTCACAAATAAAGTTCAATTCTACGAATTAAGTTTCAATCGCCTACGTGACTTAACAAGTATAACAATTAAAAATCATTGAGTTTGAAATTTTGTCACTGTCAGAAGATGCTAAATTTATTTATCTTTAGAAATATATTATATTAGTAGCACAAACATCTCTCTCAATATAAATCAATAATATTTATTTTTTTGTCTAATTTTTTATAGAAATAATAAAAATAATTATATCTTTTTAAGAAAAGATTTTGTTTGTAACAAACATAGTTAACAAATAATTTTTTTACAAATGTTTTTTTTTTATTTATACATATTTATCTTTTATAGAGTTATAATAGAAAAAATTGTATTTATCTTTTACAATCATAGATAACTAATATTGTAACGGAGAACAAGCTTTATTAAAAATAAGATTTGACATACATTAAGACAAAAAAAATTTAACATACAATTTTTATATTTTAAACAGTTATCTTTTCTATTAAAATATTAAATGAGATTGTTATTATGTATTATTATATGAGTTTCATCAAATTAATCAATATAATGTTTAACATGCATTAATTTTTTTTTTCTTCAAAATGAATATAACTGAATATCATGAAAACAGTAAGATAGGAAAATAAAATAGTAAAAGTTACTTTTTACTCTTTTTGAAAAAAGAAAAACTTTACACCAAATATATAAAAAAGTATCATTACATCTTTCTTAAACCAAAAATATTATTGTAACAAATAAAAGTTGTTCAAAAACAAATAGGAGAGCACAC
>NW_012045226.1:0-434 GCF_000956235.1 Wasmannia auropunctata
TATGAACTTTATGAACTTTTTTGAGGAAATTTGTAATTATATGATAAATATAATATTAATAAAAGACGATATTAAAATAAAAATACTTTAATATGAATGAGAATTATTTTTTAATAGATTGTTATAAACAATATTTTAATTCGAATTTGTCTCTTTCCCGAAAGGTGGCCAATCCTCCAGGCTTTAGACTTCAGGCATCCTCTCCTTCCTGGAAGCCGATTTTCTCGCCTTCCTGTGTCTTGACTCTTCAGTCTTGAATCTTCGGACAAGGGGGGGAATTACTCTGTGGTACCCAACATGCGTTAAGCACTCCCATGTCCCTGTCTCGGCATTTGCCCTAAGTCTCACGGAAAAACCACTATCAAAAAACCGTGAGCGAGACAGTCTTCTTAAAAAAAAGAACCCCGCACGGCGGCATTTTACTGCTGCTCCCT
>NW_012045227.1:0-449 GCF_000956235.1 Wasmannia auropunctata
GAACTTGAAATTTCAGATCAATTATTAAAGTCGCGATACGAATTTAATTCATATATGATTTTAATTAAATTCAAACAAATTTTACTCTAAAGAGATTTCAGAGCTCCGATTATCTGAGATTTTCAAGCTGCAAAACACAATAAATCTCGAAGAATTTCTTTTTGAATTAATTTAATTTATTTATTTCATATTAAAAATAGTTGCTCATAAAATACGCCCCTAAATTTTGAAACTCGTATCTGTAGGCACTTTCACGTTAATTAAAAATTCAATCGTGACGTAAAAAGATGATGCTTATTATTAGAACTTGAAATTTCAGATCGATTATTAAAGTCGCGATACGAATTTAATTCATATATGATTTTAATTAAATTCAAACAAATTTTACTCTAAAGAGATTTCAGAGCTCCGAATATTTCAGATTTTCAAGCTGCAAAACACAATAAATC
>NW_012045228.1:0-637 GCF_000956235.1 Wasmannia auropunctata
TGACTCAAAGCGCCACACACACAAAGCGCCGCCGGCAGGCAGCGGGAGTCCGCGGCTGCGCGCACGCGCCGTGCACCTGTCACGCGCCAACGGTAGGCGGCACAGGCGCCCGAGTACCGCGCCGCGCTAACTACTTGCGGAGAACCACCAGAGAGCCCGCGGGTCGTACAGTTACGCATGAGTGAAAAACGGTCAAGAGGGCCATATAGGCCCCGGGACCGCGGTCAACGACCGCACTTGCCTCGCTCTGTTGAGCCGCCACAACGGATAACGCATCCGGTTAGGCATAAGGCAAGGTACGACAGAGGCCTAAAAAACCACTGTCACGAGAAACCAATAGCAGCAGTGTTCTGCTTCGAGCTGGCCGATCAGAAGGCGACACGGGCAGGAGCCCTGTCTCGAGGACAACCGACGACACGGGCAAGAGCCCTGTCTTGAGGGCAACCGACGACGATCGAGTGGAAACTCCTTCCACTCGATTCGTCTCCTGTCCGAAGGACCAGGCCACCGAGAGCCACACTACAACCAAGGGACATCAGGATCTGGCGGTACACATCACCGAGGCACCACCGGGAGATACCACGAACCCCTCTGGACGCATTCCAGAGCCTTCGTCGGCAAACGAGTGGGAGTCGCC
>NW_012045229.1:0-606 GCF_000956235.1 Wasmannia auropunctata
TTCTTATTATAATTTACAATTACATCAACCTTAATACACACAACTGTCAAAATGCAATGACATAGCCGCTTACACGAAGTAAGCGCAGCGAGACAACCAATCAGCATCACGGAAAAGCGATAACAAATAATTTCGAAAAATGCGAGTTATCGACTTTACATGAACTTTTTTAGATAGGATAATATCTGGCAATATTATTAATTGAGGTTTTACTGAATTTATAACTTTTTTCAGGTCAAAAGCACCAATATTATTTACTATTGTGTTTGAGCAAATAATCAATTCATATGAAAGTGTGCCCTGATTAAAAATTGATACTTTAGGCTTCTAAGCCTTTGCTCCATTGATATGAATAATCTGTAATTTTCTCATATTTAATAATTCAAAATATAATATATTATTCTGGCTCATATAATTAAAAATTAACGAAGTATCAAATGAAGGGCTAGTGAGCCTTGCACGAAGTTAGTGCTAAAATTACAATTATTTAACAATAATAATTATCACCCAAACGTTTCGGCTCCGCATTGAGCCATCTTCAGTGGGTAAAAATACAAAAAATTTTTTTATTACTACTTTACATTAGCGCTTTGTTCTTTCCGCTCG
>NW_012045230.1:0-435 GCF_000956235.1 Wasmannia auropunctata
TTTATTATTATTTATCGATTATGTAACTCATACGTTTCCGTTCGCTATATATTTTGTATGCAGTTTATATTTGACTTCTTACTGCTTTATATTAACTTATTATTATTTATCAATTATGTGACTCATATGTTTCTGTTCGCTATTCATTTAATTTTTTTTGCGGCTGAAGAAGGCTAACAAGGAACCCTCACAAACTGCACAATAGCTACAGCATAGAGAAAATTATCCAAGCATTTTGACTCCCTTTGGATCACTTTCCACCCAAAAACTAGGCCGGAAATAAAATAAATATAAATAATAAAATAATAACATAAATAAAAAATAATAAAATAAATTTTAATTTTTTTCTATTATAATTGTTTGATAAATTATCCAAGCATCTTGACTTCCTTTGAATCACTTTCCACCCAAAAACTAGACCGGAAATAAAATAAA
>NW_012045231.1:0-1765 GCF_000956235.1 Wasmannia auropunctata
TATCAATTTAACACAAAATATTTAACTAATCATAAAATATCTAACATAATTACATTATATTAATTTAACAAGGAAATATGTTAAAAATTCGACACAAAATTTTAACAAGAACATGAGTGGGCCGTTTTTAACATAAATACAAAAACGTTTTTACTGTGTACGCTACAGAAGTCAGAAACAAGTAGAAGAAGTGAAAGTAATTTTCTCCCAACCATTCTGTTACATTATATTATATTATAGTATTGTGTTGTGATTTCAGTTCTTTACTGTTAATATTTATAAAATTATTGTAAGTGAATTCGATTTATCACTGTAATAAGTAGCGCAAACATAAGTTATAATCTACATAAAATGATTATTGCAGAAAATGTAAAAGGCTTCGTGGTTATTTCGTGATACATAAGTGTAGAGGAATAGCAAAGGATAGAGTATAGCAAAATACAAGTGCTTAGCTCTTGTATTCTTTGTTTAGCTTATTGTCTTGTATATTCCATCTGTTTGGAATACACGATATTCCATCTGTTTGGGATACATTTTTAGCATGGGATTTATGTCGTAGTACAGACGTCCTATTATTTATTTATAAATATAAAAGTAAATAATAATACGTCCTTTATAATATGTATATTACGCCATTTATAATAAATTAATTATAATATTCATGTATGTATATATTTATGCATGTACTTATTCATAATTTGTGATAATACATTCTTTATTTATTTATTAATAAGTGAATGCAAATTACGTTGTTAATTCACGTGTTATTTACTACTATTATTTAGATTATTTGTATATTTTTTGAGTTATTTATCCCACCCGTGAGTAGCCGTATAACCACCCCTATTTTTATACGGCAAAAATGCAAGAGTTTAAAGAATTTTTTTAAATATAAAAACAATATATTTTGGATTCCTAATATTTTTTTCATAGTAGTAGACAGTCGAAAATTTTTACTGGTATAGTTTATTTACCTTAAACATAATTAATAATACCTGATAAATTAAATTTTTAATAGGTGCGGCGTATATACCGGAGTTACCCTATACACACACTGCACCTTTTTTCTGGTTTTATTGAAGCTACAAATATCAGTGACCAAGAACATCAAGGGAAATCAATTCAGAAAAACTTCACTATCCGCCACCAAATCATAACATCTAACTTGATGCCTCTCTCGCGGATTACTGCCTTGGAAAAACATCACTCCGGTAACGAACGTCCGTCATTTCGATGATCGAGCATACCGCGATTCCGCAGAAGGACCTCTTTCGCGACGATATATTGGCGCAATTGAGGAATCAAATGGGATTTCGTGAGGCTTCATTTTTTTTGTGCGCGCGAATCTCGCGACCGCGGGATTGAATCGGTTACAAGAATATTTAAACTAACAATATGAGGCAAGCTCGTCAATGTAAGAACGATAACGAGCGCCGTGAATAAGGTGACGTTTAAATATAAAACATAAAATTTATTCCAATCAGATAAAGAGAAATAAAGAGTAAAAGAGACTAAAAGAGAAATTTCGATGACCACCATGATTCTATCGATTCTAAACTACTATTTTAAAGTCGATTACTTTGTATACATTTTATATTTAACTCCGTAATTGCTTTACACTAATTTATTATTATTTATCGATTATGTAACTCATACGTTTCCGTTCGCTATATATTTTGTATGCAGTTTATATTTGACTTCTTACTGCTTTATATTAACTTATTATTATTTATCAATTATGTGACTCATATGTTTCTGTTCGCTA
>NW_012045232.1:0-404 GCF_000956235.1 Wasmannia auropunctata
TCGGCACACGACACCGAATTGGTGAGCACGACGAGAGTGCGTGAGATCAAGAAAAACAGAGCATGATCAGCCAAAGTGCGGAATTCGGATGACCGAATACACGAGAATAACATAACGAGATTACTGAAAATTACGAGAATTATAGCGCGTTCCCGAACATTCCGCCCGCCTCGTAGACCGCTTAGGTTACGAAACAGACAGGGATTTCACGATCATTAAAGAAGGGATGCTATCTTGTCCCTATCAAGTTGCGACGATTCGCGAATGCCGGCAATAATTGAACAACATACAAAGGTTGCAATCGAAGACAACCGTAAACTTAAACATAACATTTGATAGAACAATGCAGTAATTATAGAGATTGAACAGGATAGTTTGGACGCGCAGTATTACAAGCATATAAG
>NW_012045233.1:0-548 GCF_000956235.1 Wasmannia auropunctata
CAGAATTTGCAGCTCTTATTCAGTTTCTGCTGTTAGTCAACTGTCAGATTATTCGTGCGTGCAGATTCCGCTCGGTTTCCGCCACTAATCTGCTGGCATGCATGTCAGAAGCTTTGTTGACAAATCCTAAGCTTAATGCAGATACAGATGGATTTGCAATAGGAATCTGATCGAATTTGCTGCTATTATTTTATTATTTATATTTATTTTATTTCCGGTCTAGTTTTTGGGTGGAAAGTGATCCAAAGGGAGTCAAGATGCTTGGACAATTTTCTCTATGCTGTAGCTATAATTGTGCAGTTTGTGAGGGTCCCTTGTCAGATGTCTAGTTTTTGCGTATTTAAACCATGTGAATACATGATCTTGTAAAGTATTTATCCGTATAATTATCGGTATATTTATTTATTCCGTATATTTATCCGTATAATTACATCATGGCAAATTTGCCATGTACTCTAGCGCGTCATTTTTTTTCGTCAAGATGTACTTGGATCCGGTAAACCATATGGCCTTATTTACGGGTGAGCGACCTGCTGAGGACCTGATAA
>NW_012045234.1:0-319 GCF_000956235.1 Wasmannia auropunctata
TTCCCGATCACAAAAGTTAAGCAACGTTGAGGGCAGTCATGGTTTGGATGGGTAACCGTTAGATTTAAATATTAATTTCGGAGGAATAATCCCCTTGCAAACACCGTAAATTGTTTTTTTTTTAATGATTTTTATTCTAATTTTATTAATGTTTATTTAATTGTTATTTTTTATTTTTTGTATCCTATGGACACGTCAGAGATTCTTAGTATGTCCACCAATTTCATAAACAGATATCCCATAGACGTCCAGTGGATGTCCGAAGGACCTAAAACGAATAGCTTATGGATATCCATCAATGTCCTTCAAGGACATCTTA
>NW_012045235.1:0-704 GCF_000956235.1 Wasmannia auropunctata
TTAATTTGATATATAATTTAAATATATTAATTTATAATTATTGCAGTTGCTTAAAACATCATATTCTGCTTACAATTTGCTAACACATATATAGGAATGATGGTACGAAGGCAAGTAAAAGATTGTAACATTAATGCGTAATTTCCATGAAAATGAATAAATTATGATGTAGGTATACGCTAACTATAAATATTAAATATTCTATTAACAACTATAAAAAGATGTAAAAAATTGTTGCACTAAGATAAGATTGAAAATATAATTCTGCAGTTGATAACAACTGTTTTTCCTATAACGTCTTTTTTATATTTTATACCTAATATTAAAAATATGTAAGAAATAAAATATTTATTTTTAAATAACATTATTGTCTTAATATGTTTATACGTAGGACGATATTGGGAGAATTGTAAAAAAATTTATATACATCTCTATTCAAAACGGAAAAAACTTACACACATTATCACTAACATCATTGCAAATATGAAAAATGTGACATAGAAATTTACATATTATTAAGATTATTAATTCTTTTTTGTCTAACCAGTCTTACAAATGTGTACCTCGTATGTAATTCCTTCGCTTGATTACGTTGCATAAGTAGAAATCAATACTGGATGTACATCAGATTTTAGACGAACAGTAATAAAGAAAGTATTTTATGTATCAGTAAATATCACGTATCAAGATATTATAAAGATTAC
>NW_012045236.1:0-306 GCF_000956235.1 Wasmannia auropunctata
TTGTATGCTATACGAAGTTATTACGTTTAGCACAGCCATTGTTTTCTACGAATCGGCTGGAGCATCAAAATCGGGAATTAAGCATCAAATTAGCATCAAAAGAGCACTAAATTTCTGTGTATGTTTTATTCAATTGTGCTAAAGTAGCTGTATCAGCTTAATAGATGTCCCTCCCCCCTGATAGTCAGTAAATAGTCGTAAAAGACACGTAAAATGAAGCCTATTCAGGCAAGAAATCTTACAATTTGATAATTGTTGAAAGAAGTAAAAAATATACTTTTATGTATAGTATTAAAAAAAAAACTT
>NW_012045237.1:0-397 GCF_000956235.1 Wasmannia auropunctata
AGAAGAATTATACTTAACGCTGTGGTTATCGTTTTGTATTTAAATATGTCGCAAAATTATTATAGACAAAAAAAGTATCGGAAATTAAAAACGTTAAAAATTAATAATAAGTGTGATAATGTTAAGACAAATGTAAAAAGTAACAATGACATAATTAATATTGATGAATAATAATGGGTGACAATAAAGGCACTAAGAGTCAATACGCAGAAATCGTTGCGTTAAAGATTCAAGTAGAGATGTATTCTATAACCTAAATTACATCTTCTTACATAAGTCGTACGTTTCGGTCCACTTCAGACCTTCTTCAGCGATTAATACATAGAGTTCTACCAGATTCCCCATATTCCGTTTGTAATTGTCAGAAGTATGTTCCGCAATGCATGAGATGGGCCTT
>NW_012045238.1:0-1865 GCF_000956235.1 Wasmannia auropunctata
CTGGTCACCATTGTCGTTAGCGACTATCCGCGGGGGTTATCCACGCAACCCTCCGTCCCGGGGGTCGATTTAAATTCGTTCCCCTCGCGCCATTCGCGCTCTTCCGCCATCCTCCACTTCCCTTCCCGTCCCTTATCACTCCATAACCCGTAGCTGCCGATATTTTTTCATTACGCCTTCCGAGGTTCTTTGTTTTTTATCGGGATGACGATAACATCGGAACCTCCGCGCGCGAGGAAGAGGAGTCGAAGCGGCGGTCGCAAAAGGCAATCTCCCTAAGAGAATCTCTCAAACGGTGCGACGACGTCTCTCACCTCGTGCCAATTTTCGCTCCGTTAACCATCACACTGCGAGACGACGACCTTCGTTATTTTCCGAGGAAAATTTCGCGCGCGAGAGCTAGCGTTTGCCGCGCGCGCGTCATTCGTTCGGCACAAATGAACGCGACTGTCGATAACAGCGAGGAGCTGTTAAACGGTTTGTCGATCATTCTAATCGCAGTTGCAAGATTTTATGAAACGAAAAAGCTCTCTTGGGTCGCTTTTGTTGCAAAAAATAAATAATACTCGGAATCTAAAAAGGAAAACGTTATTAACGCTTCATTACAATTAGAGAAAATTTTTCTACTTTCCCCACTCCTTCTATATATATATAGAGGAGAATAAAGGCTAAATTAATGCTTTATCATTCATGGAATTATTCTGTTTATTTCGATTGTGTTTATATTTGCAAATCAAATAATCAATATAATATATATTTTATAATCATATAAATATTATTGCTAGACGAAATAGTATCGTGGATGATAAAGTGTACTACCTTATTAAGTATTACAATATAAATTACAATTTATGTGTAATAATCTGTATAATTTATAAATTTATATTTTTTTAATAAGTTAATATTAATTGTAAGTATTAAATAGTAGGCTTATATGATTAAAAATCAATAACTTTGTAAAAGAACTGTTAGTAGACCAAACAAGGATATCAGTGCTTATTATTTAAATTTACATTTGTCATTGTAACATTGAAATATACACGCAACGTACGTTTTGACTCTTGATTGGAGTCCTCTTGAGTTGACAAATTATAAATTTGTAAAAATGATTATCAACTCGTTTCTATGTCATTATAATAAAGTTGCTTGTCGAATTTTATATGACCATGTGCTACATAATGCTTAATAATTTCGCTTTTACATTGTCCATGTCCATGTGTTACAGATTCAATTTTTATAAAAACTGTCCATGTACAATATCGGTATATAGAGCTCAAATACAGATATTAATGTTATAACTTCTTAAATGATTCTTTTTCGTTCTATCCCATGTAGGAATGCCAGTCTTTGCAATAGCGCCAAAACTTGGCCCGATATATGGTAACCAATGATTGGCCAATAGTTGGTATTTTATTCTGGGCCGTGCCTGGCGCATGACTGGATACCATTGCATGATTTCCACAACTTCGTTGATCATTATACTTAACGCGATTCGACCGTGATCCACGGGCTGAGGTGTACGTTCGTGGCCAAGTGATTCTGGAATCTTCTAGAATCTTCGCGGTATTGACTAGCGATCACATTGCGACTTAGAATCTCATCGTGCTGTTTGGTGACTACGACTTAGAATCTCATCGTGCAGTTTGGAAATTGGGCCGTATTATATCCGCCTGAGTGTAGGTCCCACAAAGGAAAAGAAGAAGAATTATACTTAACGCTGTGGTTATCGTTTTGTATTTAAATATGTCGCAAAATTATTATAGACAAAAAAAGTATCGGAAATTAAAAACGTTAAAAATTAATAATAAGTGTGATAATGTTAAGACAAATGTAAAAAGTAACAATGACATAATTAATATTGATGA
>NW_012045239.1:0-966 GCF_000956235.1 Wasmannia auropunctata
TTTAATAAATTTGTGCTCAAAGACACAATAATCAATTTGGTTTTAAGACAGATTTATATAATTTAGAATTTTTAACAAAATCCGTAACAGAATTAACGTATAAAAATCCGTAACATTCAATTACGTATATCATGCAACATTGAAATTTTTATTATAAGTTTAATGTTAAATGTACTCGTAAATTAAAAATATAAAAAATAATAATGTATTACAAATTTTTTTTATTATTATATTGCACAACAGATTTTTTTAATGCATCCTGTTTTTTTATTTTTAATATATATAATATATATTTATAATTATTTATATCTGTTATATCTTAATTCTTAAATTAGAATAACAATATTTCTGAGAAATTTTGACATTATATTGTTAATGATTATTATTTCAATTATATAATAACGTTATTTTATGAAACAATTTTTTTACAACAGACGCATGTACTTAATTGGCATGTTATTTACCATCTTTGGAAAGATATAATCAACATTAATCTCCTCATCTATTTTTAAACCAGTCTTCTTATCTATGTATTCCTAAAACCGGTCATGTAAGTCATACATCGTTGCAACTTTTTTGCATCGATGATACATACTTATATAATCTTACATAAACTACGCAGTTGCTTGAATAATCTGTAGTCTACATCACACGATGCGACGTTTCAGGATCACTTGCAATCTAGTAAATTACTAAAATTACATCATATATGCCGCATACTGTATTTCTAGTTCTTTTGCAATCTAGAATGGAAACTCGCATCGTGTACAATAGGCTTAATACAAAGATCTTCGTAATTAGATATTACTAACACTGTTGAAAGTTCGAATCATTCGCTCGATTAAGCGAACATCATGAAGCGTAGTAGTCACACGCGAACGTTCAAGAAGGTAGCATCAGTTTAGTTCTTTTTAATGAACAAAAATTTTTGTAATAAAATAATAATTTTAATGTAGCTGGAAATTA
>NW_012045240.1:0-1858 GCF_000956235.1 Wasmannia auropunctata
GAATTAAATAGATGTTTAATTTTTAAATTGTAATAAAACTTTTAAGTTTATTTATAAATTTATATGCTTTGTAGAGTCATATGTAGTACCTGCTGGAACAACGGTGCAACTTTTTATTTACGGAGCTCACAGAGATCCCAATTTTTGGCCAGATCCAGAAGCATTTGATCCAGATAGATTTTTACCCGAGAATACCCGAAATCGTCACCCTTACTTGTATATACCATTCAGTGCTGGACCACATAACTGCATTGGTATGCTATAGTTTCTTAATACATTGTTATTTAAACAGATTGCGATATTATAATATGTATATATCATATCATAGGTCAAAAATATGCCATGCTGGAAATAAAGGTGATGGTAGCCTATCTGATACAGAATTTCTACGTGGAGCCTATTGATTATTTGAAAGATGTTCAGTTGAACATGGGTATAATAATTCATTCTTCTGATCCAATTCGTGTAAAATTTGTTCCTATCTCATAAGATTATTACGTGTCTTTTAATCAAATTTCGATTTAATAAACCTACCTGTGTGAAAGTAGCCCCCCAATATTAAAAAATCTAAAATTTTCTTGTGGCATACGTTTGCCTATCGTTTGCCCACCAATGCCCCGTTTGAATTTTTGTTTGCTCCCCTCTAGTTCAAAAGTTATGCACAAATCAATTTTTGGGGGGCAAAGTTCAAACTAGCCCCCCAATATTAAAAAATCCAAAATTTTTTTGTGGCATACGTTTGCCCATTGTTTGCCCACCAATGCCCTTTGTAAATTTTTGTTTGCCCCCCTCTAGTTCGAAAGTTATACGCAAATCAATTTTGCGGGGGCCAACTTCACACGTTCTCTCAAATTGATTTGCATATAACTTTTGAACTAGAGGGGGGCAAACAAAAATTCAAACGGGGTATTGGTGGGCAAATGATGGGCAAACGTATGTCACAAGAAAATTTTAGATTTTTTAATATTGGGGGGCTAACTTCACACAGGTAATAAACCTTCATAAAAAGCAAAACCTGCCATTAACAGTGATGTACTCCGGATAATTTGTCGTATTTATTACGACGATATTGTATCACTTTTGGGAGCGTCTTACAATCGGTTGAATATGATTTCTTTTACGAAAGAAAGACTTGCTTTAATAAATAATTCTTATGTATACATTTATCTGCTGCAATTACATGATTTATTTTTAGTTAACTGTGTAACAATTAATTTCTTTAGAGGACAGATTTTTTCATAAATCTTCATTTAAACTCAGCTTTGATGATCCTGAACATGATATTTCTTAACAAATGAGAATACTACTAATTATTTACTTTTTGTTATAATTATAATGGACACTCTTTCTCAATATAGGGTGTATTTTTGATGTATATTTTCATATAAAAATATTAATAATATTTGTAAAGAAATTAAATTTTTTCATTTAAATTGATATTTCTTATAACTTTTATCACATATTGTCAGAATTAATATTGTATTAAGTGTAGATTGCAATTACTTTTTGTAACCTTTAGGACAGAGTTAATAAATTAATATTATAATAATAATAATGTATTATTTGTATATTTAAATAAATGTCTGGCAGATGCTAGAAATTAAAATTTAAACTTAAATTATGTTTAGATTATATAGTCTCTTCAATGAGATATAGATGAAGGAGCGAATCTCAGGCATTGATTTAATAATGCAAATATGCAAATAATACTATTCATATAATATTCATAAACAATAAATCGTTTACCTTGTCTTGACTAGCACTACAGACGCGCGCCCGGCGCGCGCTATTTAGCTGCACTTTTTACTTTTTACTATTATTTACAATTACACATCAACCTCAATGCACGCAACTATCA